>NW_012139858.1:2957317-2980763 GCF_000956105.1 Propithecus coquereli
TTTCTGTTGTTACCCATTCATGTTTCTCTGTAAACTTACGCACTGAAAGCAGAGTGGGTCCCGTGCGCAGCGTCCGGACGGCGCCCGCCCCCAGCCACCAGGGCCGCGGCAGGCAGGGCGCGGCCGAGCGCAGGCTGCAGGCCACAGCCCACACGTTCCACGCTACTCGCAGCGCCATGTTCGCAGGGTACTGAGGGTCGCGGCGCAGCGCCTCGGCCACCCGGACCAGAGGGGTAGTGTGGGGTCGGGCCAGGGGGCGGGGCCCCTGGTTTGACTATTCTTAAGAACACTGGGTGTCCTCCAGCTCCTGCTAAGAGACTTGGGAGAAAGCTATCGGAATAACTAGAATTGCTCTCAATCCCAGCCTTTATTGTCTAAAAAATAGAGTGTGTGACAACTTGCTGGGTCATATTTGACGAGACATGTCAATTTGTAACACCCATTTGAGCACTCCAGTACTGACAGGAATTAGAATATAAACGGGTGGCCATCCCCCGGTGACTGATCCTATCAATGTCTTAGTCTGACTTCTGATCCACGTTTATTGCCGGATGCCACCATGTCTATACAATTACAGTGAGCCAATAAAGGATGGGCATATAATAGATATTTAAACACTGGGTTAAGCCATTTTCTACCAAATTCCAAAATCAACCAAGGCCACTCCACCACCAAAGAATAGGACCTGCATGTTTCTAAGCCCTTCTCCCAGCATCCTTCACTTCGTGCCTCTCTAAACAAGAGGCCCAGAAAAAGCCACATTCTGGGAAAGGATGGGGCCAGTTGTTTGGGACCAAGAAAAAAGCCACTGGGGGAGGCATGGAGCAGAGAGCACCTTCAGTGAATGAAGTGGCCCAGGGCAGCGCTCCAAGGCACGCTCGGCTGCCCCTCACACATCTGCGTTACCACCAACCATGAACGATCTGAACGTGTGAGGTTCTAGGGTACTTGTTGAGTTTATAAATCAGTCATAATATTTTTCTCCCTGTCTCAAAAAATAAAATGCACACCATTTCAAACCTCTGGACTGTAGTTTATCACTCTATTAAAATACTAGGGCTAGAGCCAATTAGTATAGAGTTGTAAGATATTCTCACTAACAAAAACAGACCTTTCAGCACAGTTTGTAAAGCAAAGTTCTGTGAAGCAACTTTCCTTTTGACTTGCGTTAGGGATACGAGGCATGATGTTTCCAGAAGTGATATGATTACAATGAACAAAGCGCAGCATTTTAAAACGAATTACAAAAGGAAAAGGTCAACTTTCTGATAAAGCACTAGGAAGTCTAAATTGTTAATAATCCCATGCTACTCATAAGAGAGGTTTCAAAATAGCTGAAATTTTAAAATGCAGTAATGCTGTCCTACAGTAATAGTTAACATTTATTGAAAGTTGAAACTGGGCCAGGTCCATGCAATAACTCATTGAATCCTCACAATCCCCATGAGTAGATATTACTATTATCTCCATTTTACAGATAAATCCAAGGTACAGATAATTTTCAGGGTTACGCAGATGTGAAAATGTTGGAGCCTGGGCAGTCTGGCATCAAAACACAGTGATATAAAAAAAAACAAAACACAGTGATATGAAAAGCTGCACAGACACTGAAATTTTGTAAGAATTGAATTTGAGGCCATACCTGGTCACCTCCCAGAACGGGAGCTCCACTGCTTTCATCTCTATGTCCCCTGGCACAGAGCCCGACTCCAGAGTCAATGCCCTCTGCTACATTACGCTCAGGGATATTTGTGTAATTGCGGATGACAATGTAATTACAGAGTTAATAGTTCAAAAGGTACTGAAGACCTGCGGTCAGTTGTTTACATTTAATTATCAAGACCAACCACCAAATAGAATCAATAGGAGGATGCTGCAAGATTGTTGGGAACGAAAATTCAAATTCAAAGATCAGTAGTATTCCTTTACACCAGTAGTAATACAAATAGAGAAGGTAATAGTAAGAAAAAACATTGGCCACTGTAGTAACCACAACTATACAGTGTATAGGCACAAGTCTGAAATCAACTTTAGTAAGAAATTATAAAACTCTAGTTTTATAATACCTAGTTTTATAATATCCTTCAAAAGCTCTAGTTTATTTTGAAGGATATAAAAGATGATTTGGGTAATAAATCTCATTTATGGATGACAACATTTTAAAGATGTCAATATTTCCCAATTAATCAATAACTTCAGTGAAATTCCAGTAAGTTGTTCAATGAAAGTTTTTAGGAAACTTGAAAAATATTTTAATATTTATATGAGGGAGTACAGAACTGAGAATAACTAAGATAATTTTGAAAAATAAATACAAAAAGGATGGATTGACTCTCTCAAATATTAAAACATATTTGAACTATAGTAATTAAGACAATGTGGTATCAATGCAGAAATAGACAAATTATCAGAAGGGAATAAAGAACCCTAACACTGACCTATATTTTTTTAGGGATTATATACTACATGTAGGGCAAGATCATGCTAATCACTGTGCTGGATTTTTAATCCATTTTAAATTTCTTTTTAATCCATTTTAAATTTGTTTTTCTCTTCAGAGTGCAGTAAAAATCTAATTATGTATTTTCTACCTAAAAGCCAACCTTCCCATATGAAAAATTATTGGAAGAAAAACAGAAAGGAGGTAGAGAATGTTCTTAAAACAAAACAGAAAAGGCAGTTAAAATAAATGACTCTATTAACGTGGCCAGATCTCAAAATGAAAAACCACAGAGTATAACGAGCAAGATGCAATATGATACCATTTCTGTCAATTAAAATACACATAAAATGCATATGTTTATCTATAAATAATACATAGCATTTAACATCTAAAACAGAAGGGAAGGGTAAGCACTGAACTGGGACAAGATAGAGCTGAGGTTCCCCAGGGTTAAAGGGGACTTTTGTTATAACTATCATTCGTTGTTTAAACTAAGCCCAAAAGTGAATGTGGCAAAATGCTAATGGCTATTAAATCTGAGTGGCAGGAATATGGATGTTTGCTCGATGATTTTTTGCATTTTCTACCTTTTAAGTTTTTAAAAGAATTCTCAAAACATAAATGTTAAATCTAGAGTTTCTTCATCAACTTTTCTATCAACTCAGAGTATTTTCTTAACTATTTATAATCTTATTACTTTAAAATGTACGCTATAAACAGAGCAGTCATTGATCCCAACTGTGATGGTTAATTTGTGTCACTGTGGCCAGGCCACAGTGTGTGACCACTGTTTGGTCACACACCAGCCTAGATGTTGCTGTGAAGGTAGTTTTTAGTCATGGTTAACATTTAAATCAGTAGACTCTGAGTAAAGCAGATTACACTCCATACGTGAGCAGGCCTTATCCGATCAGCTGAAGGCCTTTAAGAGAAAAAAACTGAGGTTTCTTGAAGGAGATGTTTTTAAAGACTACAGCATAGAAACCCTGCCTGAGTTTCCAGCCTGCCTGCCTGGCCCTGTGGGATTAGGACTCCAGACAGCAATGTCAACTCTTAGAATCTCCAGCCTTCCAGCCTGCCCTGTAGATTTTGGGATTGCCAGCCCCCACAATTATGTGAGCCAGTGTCTAAATCTCTCTCTTTCTGTACACACACACACACACACACACACAATCCTGCATCACTTTAACAACAGGGAAATGTTGTGAGAAAGAGTCGTTGCGCAATTTCCTCATTGTGTAAGCACAGAACATACTTACACAAACCTAGATGGCGTAGTTTTAGTTTTGTATATTTTTTCATATGGAAAACCAAATGCCCTGGCACCATTACTGAATATCGATCATTTCCCCTACTTGATGTGCAATACCAATATCAAGTGCCATTATCAGGTTTTTATATTTGCTCTTTTAATAATATTATGGGACTACTGCTATACACGTGGTCCATCACTGAAACATCGCTGTTTGGTGCATGACTGTAATACACACACACATAATATACATACATAAATATATGTGTGTGTATATCCTCTCGGTCTGTTTCTCTGGAGAATCCTAATGCACCAGTGTTGCAAGTTTAGGGGTAGCCATCGTTTCTCACCAACTAAAACAGCCCACAATTTTTGAAACATTGAAAAAGGTAGAAAAGTGTGCCTTGAGGGAGGGAGAGGGCAATGACTGGCCAGTTAACGTTGATATATTGGGATTAAACATACCTTGTGTTTATTTTCCAGGAAAATACATCTCATGAAAAGATAAAGTTCTTCAGTAAGGCGGCTTCTTGCTGGATGTGTTTTCCTCTAGCGGAAATCTGCCTGTCCACCTGTGACTGCTGGTTGGCAAGAGGCTTTGTGGGGAAGACACAAGTCCCCACTACCGTGTGGAGGACAAAGAATCTTGCCCTTCCGGTACCCATGATTTTTCCTCAGGGAAATTCGCCATGTTCGCTTCACCAAAACCACACGTTGACAGGCTCCTGAGATCCATCACTCTCTATAGACTACTCGCCTACAGATGGGCCCTCCGCTTGGCTCACACATTATCAACAGGGTCAAATGGGCTGGCTACGTACAACAGAAAACACTCATGTTAATCTGCTCAACACATGTCCAAATAGCACATACGCTTCCATGGAAAGTGACTCCCAAAGATAAGTTGGTACCCCTTTTCCTAGTGTTTATTCCTTACGATTTTAGAGAAAATATATTTGAGTCTTTTTAATATTCTGCATTTCTGTTCATTTTATTTTGGTTTGACTCTTGCAAACCAAGAAAGCTCAAGAAATAAACAAGAATGGAGTCATTATATATAAAAATACTTCTTGACATCAGTTTGCATTTCCTACATAATTAGAGGTGCATTAAAGACATCTCCACTAAATCATAAAGTGACCTCAAATATAAGTGATCCTCTACCATCCCAATCAGATGACAGCTGAAAAAGCTTTGGGGACTATTTGATTAGATAAATGTAAATGAAAGAATCTGTATCATTAGATGCAAATGCCTCACCTAAAATATTAAAATTATAGCTGGGTGTGGTGGCTCACGCCTATAATCCTAGCACTTTGGGAGGCCAAGCAGGAAGATCGCTTGAGACCAGGAGTTAGAGACCAGCCTGAGTAACACGACAAGACCCCATTTCTACAAAAAATAGAAAAATTAGCCGAGCATGGTGGCACGCACCTGTAGTCCCAGCTACTCAGGAGGCTGAGGCAGGAGGATCACTTGAGCTCAGGAGTTTGAAGTTGCAGTGAGCTATGGTGAAGCCACTGCACCCTACTACCCCAAGCAACAAAGCAAGAGCCTGCTTGAAAAAATAAAATTAAAATGCTACATTTAAGATATTTATCTTAAGATATTAATATAGCAATACACATATACATGTGTGTATATTATATATGAATATTATGTAAACATTAAATAAATTAATACTAATTTAGAAATATTTCTGGATTCCTCCCACCTCTGGCTCTCACACTTTGGGAAGGCATTTATTCAAAGTCTCCAGTGCATTGGCATTTTTATAGCAGGTCCTGTGATTAGAGCTACATTTTGAATTTTCCAGAACATATTCTCTTCACTTCAATCTAAGTTATTTGAATAAGGTTCTTAACTTATTCCATTTTTAAATGATCTTTAAAAGCCTTGTTTACAAAGAAACTCAACACTTGTTACTGTGAGGTCAGATGCCCTGGAATATTACTAGATTTTTAACCACTCCCCCTCCTTTTTTAAAAACATGCTTTCCTTAGTTGACCTCAATAAGCATCCAAAACCAGCATTGACTAAGGTCAATCCAGGCTAATGTGTATTCCCTAAATACTACTTTGATGTTCAAAATAAAATAATTGCAAGATCGTGCCACAGCATAAGAGAATTAGTAAAGACTTAAATATAAGGCAACTCTCTCATTTCTGAGAACTCTTTTTTGGGGGGGGGACCCCCCCACCTTACATTTTGGGCATATATGGTAAATCATACAACATATTTCCCACCTTTCTTCCCATCTGCCTTTTCCCCCTCAGCAGGCAGCTGGACAACATGGGTACCAAATCATAAGGACACATTTTCAAAGTAGACTTGGGGACTCCAGAGGAACCCAAAATGTTGGGTCCAGAGAACAGAAGCAGGTGTCTCCCACAGGATGGACAGGTACTGCTACATGAGCAAGGCCAGGAGGGCCACTGGCTGTCTTGTCTTTCTTTTTCTTCTCCTAAAAATCATTTGTGCAGTTGTAGCATGATGCCTGTAAAGGTGGCAGGAGGATATCTGTCGGGGAGGCTCCTGGGCATCTGGGAGGTTTCATGCCTCACAGCTTTCTGAAGGGGTCATACCCCCCATCTCTGCCCTCAGCCGCCCCAGGAATCAGGAATGAGCATCTGAGCTCAGCCCTCGCGCTGCTGGAAGGCACTGCCAACAGCAAAGCAGACCAGAGAGGGCTATCGGTAAGAGATAGGGAGAATTTTCTGGAACATCCTGAAGAAGGGCCTAAATACCTTGGGAGTCTCACTGGAGCCCTTGCCCATTACCTATTTCCATGACTGAGCGGAAACGAACAATGGACAACATTTCAAACTACAAGTTACGAGGGGGAGGAGGCGGCAGAAAAGAGAGACTGATGACAATGAGTATTCCTCAGCAGGACCGTGAGCCATGCAGGAGAGGAAGCCTAAGCCCTGAGGACGTGGAGTGCTGCTGGAATTCAGCTGCAGGCAGAAAAGTTTCCTCCAGGACAACTGACCAAACCAGATTCTCACCAGTAGACATGCACAGACTATGTCCTCTAGCAACACACAGACCAGGCACATTTGAAAGTGGGATGGTTCTAACATGAAAGATGGGAACTTGACTCTTTCTCTTTGGGTTCTTCTCCATTAAGAAAACTGACCTTTAACCCAAGCCTCATGTTATGAATGAGTAAACTGATTCAAGGACGCTAACAGTTGGCTGCAAAGTGACATGATACATAAGAAAAAGCAGCGGCAGCAAAGCCAGCTCCAGGGGCCCAGGAGCTAAGTCTAATTAAGGGCATATGTGCCTGGCTCAGTGATGAGCGCATTAGGTACAACACCTCATTTAATCCTCACTGCCAGCCTGCAAGGGAACAGCAAACCTTACCACCACTTACAGCTGAGAAAACCAAGGCAGAGACGCTAACTTTCCCCAAAGTCGTTCAGTAGAGCTGGGTTCGGAACGTCACTCCTTCACTGACACAGTTTATTTCCGGGGTTAGATAGAGCTGAGTACGTGACACGCCACCTCGCACTACCTAGGTAACCCTAGGTGCGTCACAGCCCTCCTGAGCCTCGGGTCCAGATCTGCAAAATGAGAATAACTCTTGGCTATTCGGTGTGAGATCCCTTAGTTAAAGTCCCCAGCACAAAGCCTGACAAACAGCAGGCACTCAGTAAAGGTTATCAGCCCCTCTCTTCCCGTTCCCTAATCTTTCTGAACCTAAGACTCAGAGGTGCGGAGTAAGGAGTTGTGAGGCCCTGGCTGATGTGCATCTGTGACGAACAGCCGGAAGGCGGAACACCCAATAACCGGCATCATCCTATCACGTGCAGCAGACCTAGGCTTGCTCTTGGCAGTATCCAATTTGCTTTGCTGCTGTTCATTAAGGAAAGGCTTTTTCTGGTCCATCTTAAACCTGACTTGAAGCTGTGAATGTAGTGAAGCCAAAGGTTTTTGATTTTATAGGGAACACCTGACACTCTGGGCCTTGTACTAAATACACCCGTGAAGAGCCATCATTACAGGAACAGCATGGATCCCATGTGGCAGCAGAGGCCCCAGAGAAAGGCTCTGCCAGCAGCCCTGGCCTGGCTTGAAGGAGACCACATCACCTGCAGAGGAGGGCCGAGACTCCGGCTCCAATAACCACAGAACCTATAAACTCATTCCCCCAACCCAACCCCAGCACCTCATATACCCACATAAAACGTCACTCCAAGGTTTAAAGGTGGTGAAAAGAGATGTCCGAGAGCTGCGGTGGGCTGGTCTGTATATTCCTCCAGCTGTCTACACAGGGTCGCGTTGAAGCCTGGGTTGGAATCTGCTGTCTGCATCCCATTACGCCCTTTTATGAGCTCAGAGCATGACTATCTGGTTTGCATTTGCAGCACAGAGGGAAGCAATAAGGAACAACGGAGGGGCTTTTTAAAGGATACCTGGTAGAGGTTAGTTGCACCAGAAAGCACCTAGGAAATGACCGGGTGGTGTGACTGGAGGAGGTTGGGGAAAGAACTCTAGGCAACGAGTCAAGCCACTAAGGTCTGGTATCATCTGTAGCACCTACTAACCGTGCTCCGGACGAGGCCCTGAACCTCTCACAGCCAGAGCATCATCTTAAAAAGAAGAAACTGGATTAAACACGCTCTGAGATCCCTTCCAGCTAGAAAATTCTATTATTTCAGTCCTTTAAGAAACCCCTGACTCTGAAAACACATGAAGGCTAATTGCTAGCACAGCGTGTTGCCTGTAACTGGCACTTGGTAATTGCTTACTGCATAAATGAATGAACCAACACTGATAAAAACACAAAAGAAAGTTACAAAGATTCATTAACAGTCACAGATCTGATACCCCAGTACATACTGCATATGGACATTCACTCCTTTACATATATTACTTTACTTCAAGAGTTGCCGATTGTTGTGACCGTTGTATGTAAAGCAGCACACTAGGCATTGTAGGGAGAGAGAATAATCCTCCTCCTCCCCTAGTCATCTATTGGAAAGGACAGAATAGAGACAAGAATAAGATGACAACTCTCAGAGAGGATACAGTTCAAATTCGGATGCAGTAAAGTGAATGAAACTGGCATTTTAGACCCAGATGTGACAATTAAGATTATCAATGAGAAAGAGATAGTCATAGACTGTATCGGCCAGGGCTCAGCAGGAAACAGAAGGCACACTTGGAAAGGCTTCACTGAAGAGCGTTTTATGCAGGGACTATTTATGGAGGTGAGGGCAGGCAGGAGTCAGGCAGGGTGCAGCACCCCGGGGCTAGCAACAGCGGGGAAATCATCACCAAGCTGTAGGTCTGAAGGGCACAGGGAGGAAGCAGCATTATTGGACCACATGAGAGCTCATGAAAGAAAGAACCTAGAAGAAGTCAGCCATTGTCGGAACCTGGGGCAGGAAGGGGTGGTGCAGAAAGAAGGATAAATACCCCAACACTCTCTCCTCCCTCTGATCCCCTGCCAGTGACTCCCACTGGCTGAACCCAGCCAGAAGCAGAAGGCGAGGGAGTCCAGACGCTGCAGTTGGTAGACATGATCCTCTTGGTACAGAGGAAGGCAGAGAATGCTCTGGGGGCAGGGGATGGAATGAGAACACACACACGCATATATAGTTGACATGTATCTGGGACAAATGTGTCTTTTGATATTTCAAAAAAGAGTATATGTTTTACAAAAGGGCTTCACATTAAGTGATGTTTTCATTTAACCTAAAGGAAAACATCAAGGTCTTCTAGCATGTCTCAGAATTTATGAAAACAAACTTCTTTATGTGTAAATAACTTCTATGGAATGCTTACACTGTGTAAGGCATAGTATATTTGTTTACAAAGGGGCTAACAAGTGAAACTATTAAGACGACAGCCCACTAACCAGACAAAATTGTCTCATGGCGGTTTTCCTTAATTCTCTATCCCCACAAGCTCCACAATTTCCAAAGACAAAACAAGCTTCAAAGTGTGCACCCTAATATACTTTCTACTTACATTTTATATCAGTTGGCAATTAAAACAAGAACCTCGGAGGTCAGCCAAAAGTCTTAAATAACAAATGAAAGAGTCAGACGCATTATCTCTAGATTCAAAAGTGTAGTAAGACATGTTATGAGAAACCACCTGGAAAATGGCACTTAGCAGGTGACATTTCAGGGATCCACATTTCAAATGGCAAGTCCCTGAAAATTAATGCTAACAAGGACCCTTTGGAAAAGTTTCAAAGATAATAGTGCCTCCAAAATGCCATCTACTTTTGTGCTAAGCTCTACTGTGGCAATGGGACTCAGGCTGGGATGAAGATTAGGAACGCCCCTAAGGTTTGGAGGGTGGAGGTGTGGAGAATTACGTATGAGGGGGAAGGAGAATGAAGAGGAAAGGTAAACAAAAAAGTCTCATGGTCACCTCCCAATTAGTGATCACATGTCTGAGATTTCTCAAGACAGCCTCAGTCTCAGCTATTCCAGCCCATACTACTTAAATGTCCAGTTCTGGGGAAATAGTTGCACAAATTACGGTCCTATGACAACATGGGAAAGTATGCTGCCATTAAAATTAATGAGTCTGTAATAACATGAAAATCCTCGTGTTTATTCATTCACAATAATGTCTGAATCCCTATTGTACACCACAGATGGTGTAAAGGTGTTCAGGATATGATGATGAATTATATAGTGTAAAGTATACACACTGTATAGTATAGAATGGGCTTCGGAACCAGACCACTGACACTGAAATCACTGCTTCACCATTGAAAAGCCAGATAAGCCTGAGCAATTTCCCTACATACTATGTGCCTTGGTGATCTCCTTTGTAAAACACGGATAATATTAATATTTTCCTTAAAGGATCTTTGGTGGATGAGATGAGCTCATACATATGAAGCTCATAACAGTGTCTGGAAGGTAGTAACTGCTCAATAAATCTTAGCTGTATTACAATATGAAGTGCCTGTCCTTCAAGTCTTAGTAAGAGACACAGATACAAACAGGAAAACGATGGTATAATGCAAAGTGCAAGTAAGGACTTCCCTTCAGGCTAACATTATATCAGGAATGGAACAGATCAAGAGAGACTTCTATTCATAAAAATAGAGACAGTGCATGATTGCCATTTGAGTCAGACTGGAAAACACAGCAACAGTCTACTTTCTCCTGCACCCTGGTCTTCCTGACACCACTGAGCACTTCCGGAGTTTATTTCATCTTCAAAATTTCCCAAAGTCTGGGATGCACAAAGACAAGAGATTGAAGAGAGAGGAAACAATACCAAGTGTGCAGGCAGACTTGTTGGCCTCCACAAGCACAGGAAGGAGTGAAAACTGGTGCTTGGCTTTTCACAGGCTAGAGCATGAGGTTTCTTCAGTGCCGTGAGATTTAGAAACAGTCCTTACTTTGGTGACAGCCCAGGATGTTATTATATCTCACTGGGATCAGCTAGAATCTCCAAAGCAAGGAACCCTCCACTTCCCCTCAAATGTCTTAACAGTTATTCCTTCCTTTGAAGTTGGAAGAGAGAATAAAATTACTTTCATCTGTCTAAAAAGTAGTCAAGTAGAGAGGAAGTCTACTTGGAATCAAAATGAGCATCAAATGAAGAACTAAGCAGCTTAAATCTCAATGAGCCCACAGTCTGCCTAAACTCTCTTTGGAAATGAGGTGATAGGTAAATAAATCTCCACCTGTATCAGTTTGGCAGCAAATAATATCAAACTCTGACTCCAAATGGCTTAAACAGGGAGGAAATTAATCATCTCACATGCCAGGAAGTGCAGAGGAAGGGCGGGGCTCCGAGCTGTGCTTCTCTGGGACTTGCTCTCTCCTGCGGGTTGGCTTCCTTCTAAGGCTGGAGGCAAGATGCTATGGCAGTTTAGACAGCAATATATAGAGGAAGGAGCCCCTTATTTTGTGTCTTTTTCTTGGTAATGAGCAAACCTTCCCTAGGAGCTCCACAACAGATTTTCCTTCACACCTCATTACTCAGACTTGGATCTCATGCTCTTTCCTACACTGGTTTCTCAGATGTGGAATGGAGCAGGCAAATCATTGCAGAGAACGATGCTTCTAAGTCCACGTGACCTCTCCCCCACCCAGCGGGCTGCTGGGGAGGACAGAATATGTTAATATTTCGAAGAAGTTAACATGCTGTAACGTTATCCTCACAGACAGACCCTGATAAGCCGCAGCATCAAACACATTCAGAAGTGCCTCTGCTGGATACTCCAAGCCTAAGAGGCAGCACGATGAATGATCTGATGGAGAAGACTCGAACATGCCAGCAGGAATGCCCAATAACTGCTTTATTCAGGGACTGGGCCATTTTCAATGATTATCGCTGAGATGAAAGTACGACGTGGCCCATTTGCATTTCTGTCCTGAGTGGCACCTGCAGTAGTGGGGCATAAATGCAGAAGCGACACCCGAGGGGAGGGTTCCAGGGTAAAGTTGGGGGTATCAGGCAGTGAGACCCGCTTGCCAGTAAACATGAAGGACTGAAATGAGAGTAAAGGAATTGTAAAGAGCGTGGGGGAAGGGAGACACACTAAGCTCTCAAAAATAGAGAACAGGAGAAACGATTGCAACAAAATTTTGGAAGCTGGAATGCAAACTAGTGGTACTGACTTAGCAGATGACAGAAAGGTGATACCTGGTACAGCAGCGCAGAAAGCCTGGAAGCAGTCTGGGATTTGTGCCCTAAAGCACCTCTGGAATTGGAGGCGCCATGCAGTGAGGGGTCAGGGGGACCCCCAGTTCGCCTTAGTCCTAGATACAAAGTGAGGGCCAGTGTCCTGCAACTAGTTTGCTCTACTGAATCATGGCAGCTAGGGCCTCAGAGACACCATGTATAGTTTGAGGGAGGAGGTGCCACTTTAAAAACAGAGGAATAAGAAGTCACCATACCAAATGATTAGTCTTCTGGTCTTCTTCTCATCTGGCTCCCAGAATGCTGCAGCCAACCAATTCCCCTCGGCTTAGGGGATTTCTCATCACCTGATCAGTTTCCTCAGAGAATAAAGACTTTCCACTCCCACAGGTGGGAGTCCTCCAACGAAACCATAGGTGAGCTAATCCTACATCAGAGGACCTCCAGGTTGGCTGCACATTTGAATCACCCAGGGAGATTTTAGTACTTGCTACTACCTGGGCCCAGCAAGACTGTATGTCATTTAGTTACTCAGCAAGCATGTATGGAAAGTTTACTGTGTGCCAGGCATTGTTCTAGATTCCAAGACACTGTCCTATGTCTCCTTCTTGGTAAGAAGGAGCCATTCCTCAGTATAAGCTCCATCCATGCAGACTGTCCAATTAGCTTTTCAATAATTAGTTAAGGCTCATCAGATATTTGAGGAAAGGCTTTAACATGGAAGAGATTAAAAACCAAAAACAAAAAACTAAGAGGAAATCAGAGGAAACAGAAACAGAGCAGGGAGTAGAGAAACACTTCAAAATAGCTGTAATGGAGATCCACAAAGAGTTGAGACATTTTTCACCCATGAAACAGTAACAGGAGGTTATAAAAAAAAAATTTCAGAAATTTTTAAGGAGCTCTTTGGAATTTGACTTTTTATATTATGCATAGGTACGCTTTGATGCAGACATAAAAACTGGAAGATAAAATGAGGAAATTTCCTAGGAAGTAGAATTTTTTTTTTTTAAAGGAGACAGTGAAAGAAAAGTAGAGATTCAATCCATGAGGGTCTCTTTCCAATAGGTGCTCCAGAAGACAGGAAGAAAATTATTTTTTAAAAACTCCAGAAAACTGTTCAGAATGGAAGGGCAGAGTTTCCAGATTGAGAAAGTCCATTGGGAGCCTGGTAAAATGGAGGAAAAAGATTCACACCAAAGTATATGACAATGAAACTTCATTATAAGAGAAAGGATATTATGAGGTCATTACACATGAAATGTTCGATTTCAAATCAAAAGTGTAGTTTATTATATCTCAAACAAGAAGTAGTACAATTAAGCAAAGTATGCACCTAAACTATTGATACGGTTTTGCCATCTTCATGGTAGCTTGTTTATGCCAGCAGCTGAGAAGCCTGGAGAGCGAGGGGCAATGAAATCGCAAAAGGTGTTTTCCACAGCTTGTTGAGAATTGAATATTTTCTCTTGCAAGAAGTGGTCCAAAGCCTGGAAGAAGTGGTAGTCAGTTGGTGCAAGATCTGGTGAATATGGTGGATGACAGAGAGTTTCTGAGTCCAGCCTCTGCAGTTTGAGCAGTGTTGTTTGTGCAACATGTGGTTGAGCGTTGTCTTGCAAAAAAAATTGGCCTGTCTCTATTGACCAATCTCAGCTGCTTAATCACAAGAATCCTCATCATTTCATCCAGCTGGTTGCAGTAGACATCCACTGTAATGGACTGACCAGGTTTCATGAAGCTGTGGTGGATAATACCAGCGCTGGACCACCAAACAGACACTGTTAGCTTTTTTTTTGATGAATATTCTGTTTTGGACTGTGTTTTCACACTTCATCTTTATCCAGCCATTGTGCCGAATGCTTGAGATTGTCAAAAAGAATCCATGTTTCATCACATGTACCAATATGGTGTAGATATTGTTCTCCTTTATGTTGTGAGAGCAAAGAAAGGCAAGCTTCGAGACGATTTCTCTTCTGACATTCATTTAATTCATGCGGAACCCATCTATCCAGGTTCTTTACCTTGCCCATTTGTTTCAAATTGTCCAATATTGTTGGAATAGTAACATGAAAACCTTGCTGCTAATTCACACATAGGTTGAGATGGATTCACTTCCACTACAGCTTTCAGCTCATCATTATCTACGTTGGTCTCAAGTCACCCATGTGGCTCATTTTCAAATTTAAAATCACCAGAATGGAACTTCTCAAACCACTGACATACGATGTGTTCATTACCCGCAACCTTCCCAAGCACTTTGTTGATATTTCAAGCTGTCTACACTGCATTGGTTCTACAACAGAACTCATATTTGAAAATAACCCAAATTTTTGACTGATCTGTGGTTTCACAAAAATTGCTTTAAAAAAAAATTGAAAGACAATCACAAACCACAACTTGCATTTCAAAGACTGGTGATGTACCTTCACAATAAACATAAAATAAGAAATGTCAAAGTGAAATGTCAGAGATATCAACTGTCAAACTTAGTACTTAACACATTAACTGCCATGTGAGTTGTATTTAACTCATCCTAGTTTTGAGCCCAGGGCCTCATGACACATATGTAACTCACATGTCTCTTCACCTTGGGAGCCATGACAACTATTTTTCAAGTCGTATATAACTCATGCACAGAAAACAAAAACAAATTTTTTATTAAATTAGAAAGGATCTTTTTTTTGAAATTTTTATTCTATTTTCGTAACACTGTGGCTCTAAGGAAAAAAATTTGTTTCTATTGTGGCAATGTGTTAAGGAAATTGGACATTTCATACTTAATAACCTAATACAGAGGATGAAGAGGAAATCCTAACAACTTGCAGATGTGGGGAAATAGATAGAAAGCATCAGGAATTAGAATGACATCAGACATCTCAATAGCAATACTGAAACCTGGAAAAGCAATGCCTTCCAAATTCTGAGGGAAAGGGATTTCCAACCTAGAGCTCTTACTCCACCCAAACTATCAGTCAACCTTGGAAGATCTCAGAAAACCTGCCTCCCATGTATGCTTTCTCAGAAACTTCTGGAAGATGAATTTAAGAGAATTCATAAAGAAAGAGAACATAAAGAAAAAGACATGGGGTGTAGAAAACAGGGGACGCCACATGAGAAAGTGGCAAAATGAATCTCCACTGTGTCGATGACAAGAGACCCACGATTATGGCTGTGCCTCTGGTTTCAAGAGTGGCCGATCCAGACTGGAGCAGGACAACAGAGGGCTCATGAGAGAGAGGATGATGGTAGGCAGGTGTCCTTGCTAATTAGAAGCAAGCACAAAGAGGTGAAAGTGGTTGTCTCTTGGGCACAGGAATGGAAGCTGGTGAGAAGTGTGGTGGGTGAGTACTGTTTCTAGCTATAAGCCTTGTATACATATTTGACTTCTAAAACTATGTATATGTATGGTTTTGATAAGGGGAAGTTCAGGCTATGAATCAGATTCCAGAATGAGAACCTAAGGAAGAATAGGGAAGATTCTTGAGTAGTGTCCTAGAGAACCCGCTCTCGAGAAGGCAGAGCACAGGCAGTCGGCCAACTCTCTGGCAAACAGAAGACATGCAGAAGGCAGGGCTGAGCAGATGAGAGGAGACCTCAATGTTCCAGGAAACAGGATGGAATGGGGTCACTATTCCCCTTCAGTGAAATAATTCCTAAGTGTGGCTTGCTTGGAGCTTACAGAGATCAGCAGGAACGCAGGCTCAAAGGAAGCGCTACCGTGCGCCATGTGTGCTGGTGGGTAATTTAAGGAAGTGAACAGGCAAACAGAAAAGCAGTTTTTGGTGATTCTGCTGCACTTGCGCTGTCTTCCTTTCCCCCTGGATTGGGGGGAGGCTGAATGCGTCTCAACAGTTATACCAGCAGAGCAGGCTTACAGAGGCAAAGAACCCGGGGAGCAACCCCCAAGTTCACATCCATTTCCCCTGTCACTTTCCCTCACACATCCTATTCTGTTTCTTCTGTTTGTGGCCCACTCTGAGAACTCTTCTTTTTTCCCTTAGGACCTAACACAGGCCTCCTTCCCCAAAGCCCAACCTATCTGTGAGTCCCGAGGCTGCCCCCAGGGGCACTGAGTCTGACTGCAGATCCTGAGATATTAACTGTGGGCGGGTCCTGCACCCTCTCAACTCCAGTAACATCTCAGCAGGAGAGCCACAGAGTGGCTGCAGGTTAGTATTTAATGGCCAGATTAGCATTTGGGAGTAAAAAGATTCTCTGGTACCTTACTTTTCAATTCATCTGCAATGTGAATTCAGAGTTGCAAAACAATATAAGAGTGCAGAGTCTGAAAGTACTATATTTTATGTGTATTTATAGATACTTCTATATTATTTACAGAGTTTATGATATCCCTCTTACGATATCAAATGCAGCCTGACCTATTTTTATTAAACACATTTACTGTTTACATTTGCAGGATCTTTTCTGCCAGAAATGGTTCCCAGGATGACAGCTGTAGTTACCTTTTTTTTCCCTCCATCTCATGAGAGGAAATTGACTTCATTTCACTGCTAGTATTTGTAAACTACCTACTACAGAGGAGCTACAGAACAGAAAATGCCATTCTCTTTCCAAACATCTTTCATCTTTAAAAGTCTTTGATTGGCGGATACTATAATCAAAACATTTTGTGTATCGGTGGTGGAGCTGTTGTCCAAGCAGGCTGTTTAGTAGTTTGGGGGCAAAGATCTGTCCCCAGAAGAGACCACAACCTCATGCGGGATCGTAAACACAGTTCCTGCAGCACTGCTCTGTCCCAGATTTATTCTCCTGCCAGCCAAAGTGACAGTCGAGGGATTAGGCCAGTGTGACAGATGCCTAGGCTGTGACGCCCCTCCCGCCCTGTCTTGGGCTTCGCCGGGATCTCGCACCCCGACGTGGCTCTGGAGCCCCCCTCCGCCGTCCTTCGTGCGCCCCCTCCCCGCCCGTCACACACACGCAGGGCGCCTCCTTCCGTCCAGTCACTGACAAACCAGTTCCCAGTCGCTTTACTCCTCCCAAGTAACAAACCATCTCCAAATACGTACACCCCCCATGTCGAAAACAAAACAGCCAAGGGATCTGTGCGGTGAGTGCCGCGCACCGTGGGGTGGCTGCGGCCTCACTCTGCACCCCACCGGGGATCACACCGGGAAGCCGGCGCCTCTGGCGCCAAGCGGATTCCTACCTCCAGTGAAGTCACCTTCCGAGGGCTCCTCTCCGACCCCACTTCAGCGCTCGCTCGTTGTCGGGCGGGGAGCAGCTGGCCCGGGGTAATCCGCTCGGCGGGGTTTAAGCGGCAGGGGCGAGCCGGGGCCTGACCACCTGCCGGCCGGACCCGGGACGCGGGGTCCGCCCGCCCTGGGCGTCCCGGGCGCTGCCCCGGAGCGCGGCTCCTGCAGCACTTCCCGGAGGCTCCGCTCCGCCGGCTACATGTCTGGGCGAGGACCCTCCTCCCTGCCAGCCCCGGTCGAGGAGGTTAAGAAAAGACTGTAACGTAATCCCAGCTCGGCTCGTCACTCCCCTGCTCACTTGTCAAAACTCCACGGCATTCCAGAATCCCTTCCCCGGTCGCTCCCCTCGCCTGGAAAAGGAAACCGCCCAGGGGAGGATTTCAGGGGGCCTGGGGTTTCGCATTCAGACACCTTTGTTTACATCCAGGGCTCCGGAGCCTCCTGCGGTAAACCGGGAGTAGGTCGGAGGAGAAAACGCCCTGCCAAGCCCACTCCCCTCCCGGGCTTAAAAGTTCCCCCTCCGCGAGAAGCTCCACCCCCTACATCAATTCACTTCATAACCTAATTAGCAGCAGCGTGGGTTCTTGAGGAGGGTAGGGGGAGCACCCAGTTAAAATCAGGGAACTTTCCAGAAATCTACAGTCAGAGTCTTTCTGCTGAAGTAACCAAATGTACCACCGCTGAATTACAATCGCTGGTGACTGCACCACTTAAGCATTTCCTTTATACCTTCTCCCGCTCTCCTGCCCCTCCCACCTTCTGCGGGGTTCAGTCGACGAGTCGTCCCCCAGAGGTCCGAATGGGCTTGGGCCTTGCAGCCATCTCTCCAGCTGCAAACTGATGAGGAAGCCTGACCCTCGAGGCCCAATTGTTTACATCACACCCACTGAGGCTTCCTGCCTTAAATTAATGGGAATACAAATAAGACAGGAAAAGAGTGTTTGCTTTTCTTAAAGCAGCACAGGGGGCTGGCAGAGGGAGGGGGAGTCACCCCACATTTCAGTGCTTTTCAAAACTTCAGTTGTATTTTGTTCCATTTTTCCACTCCTAACACTTGTTGAAAAGTAAAAGCATCACTGTGCCAAACCTCAAACCGCTGAGGAACTGCTGCTCAAAACACATTTTCACCTGGCTTAGAAAGGCATCCAAGGTGGTGCTCTCTGGGGGAGCTGAGCTAGAGGTATAGAGAGCTCCTGAGGCTGAGTGGCACAAATCTCAGCACAAACACACTCACTCAAGCCCTGGGCCTCCCTCTCAGACTTGCAGACGGGCACACACTCACCCTCCTCCTTGGGGTTTGTACCGGACTCTTGTCCCGGTCCCGCTACACCCCTCTGTCTCCAAGATACGTTTGTGGGCATCCAGCAGCCCCTAAAAGTCAATGAGCTTTGCAACGGACAGATCTGGTGGAATTTGAAGCAATTAATTATAATGCAGGAGGCAAAAGAAGGCTTCAATTCCCAGTACCATTACTGCCATTGAATGGGTAATTAGAGCCCAGGAGGGGCCAACCCATGTCAAGCCTGGGCTGGAAATCTGCCCACTCTCCCAAGCAGCCTAAGAGCACACAGTAAATAATCATCATAATTACCCAGTCCTGGAATTACCCCCACTTGCTTCATTCAGGTCGGGGCAACAGCCAACCCGGAAACAGGCAGGAGTGCCAGCCAACCCATGGCATTCCTCCCTTGGAACTACTAAACGGAAACAAAACCCCAAGATAAAGTTTATCTGAAAGAGATGTGGGTACTGCAACCAACAATACCTCGTGGAATTTAGGAGAACACTACATGTGCCCAAGTGAGAACAAGATTTGCAAACCAGTCCTCAAAACACTGCAATTCCTGTGTCACCGCAAACTAGGCTAATGATTTTAGAAAAAGCCAAGGGTATTAGAACTCTCTCATAGAAAGTGTCTGGCTTACAAATAGTATAAAGGCCTCAATGCACGTTAGCTCCTTCCCCTTCCCTGCTTTTCTGCCAAAGGGTGATAGTCCCGATAGATTCATTGGCATCCTTTTATGTGGCATCTGAGTATATGATAAGTCTTCCGAGAATTAGGTTCAAATTGAATAATTTTTCTAATAATTTCAGAAATACTCTTTTTCTTCCTTTCTGAGTGCTTTTTCCACTGACAGTTTCCTAATGTTTTAGCTTCGGACATTATCCACTCCTTCAATCAGGGGGTACATAATTGATGATGTGTAAATTAATGCTGTTTAAAGTAAATCTATGGTTTTTAATATAAAGCAAATAAATATTCTGCCCTTTCCCCATCTTTGTGGCCTAAGCTCAGTTTAGGATATGTATGTACTGGGAATTAAACGTTTGACCACATCTGTATAATACCTTAATTTCAGGAAAGCTTTTGCATGCGTATGTCATTCTCATCAGCAGGCCAGAAAGATATGATCTAGTCCAGCTTTTCCCTAACCAGCTTTCACTGCTGACTGGAAAAGAGATCAATGGCTCAGTAAACAAAGGGATACTTAAAATGTGGTCTACGATTTTATCCTGGGTCTGGTTTAAATAATACTTGAGATTGCTATATGCACACGCAGAGTCTACAAATACCATTAATTTAAGTGGGAACTGCTGATATGTTGAGAGAATCCAAAGTAGCTTTCATACATTAAGGAAATGGTTCATTAAGAACAGTTTAGAGTTCAGCATGATAGCTGATTACAAAGTAGTATCCTCAGGGGTCATGATCAAAATGACAGGCACAAATAGGCCTAAATGTCTAGATGCAAGAAAAACTGACAAAGAGGTGAGGCTCACAGCAGATCGTGCATTTAATAGGCATCTGCATGTTGTAGTGATAAGACATGGGCAACCCAGTGCTGGAGGGAATTCACAGTGGTGGGAGTCTGACATGAAAGGGACGTGCCTCCTCTTCTCCCTACCCCATAATAAAGCATTTGACAGCAGACAGACTCCTACTGAGGGGGTATGTCCAGTCTGAGGCCCCTTATTTTAAGGAAGATGTGGAGACACTGGAAAGGTTCCAAAGGAGAACCTAAATGATTAAAGAAACAGAAAATAGAACCTATGAGGGAAGGTTAAAGGATTTGGAGTTGTTTAGTCTAGAGTGAAAAAGTGCCTAAAAACAAACTTAACAGTCTTTTCCTACTTGAAGGGTTATTATAAAGAGGATATTGACCAGCTGCTCTTCATCTCTTCAGAGGATAGAAGAGGTAAGAGACTCAAAATATACCATTAGAATTTGGGTCTGATTTGAAGACTTGCTTAATCCTAATCTTAACTCACTGGGACCTTAGCCTCGCTTGACATCACTGCGCTATCTCCACCTGTCAGACTACGTCCTCAGTCATAGTCTTGCATGATTAGGCAGAAGTGAGGGTAGAGCACTCCTTCCATTTCCTTCTAGAACTACAGCATTCCTCAGTTATTACACCAATGAGAGGTTCAGGGATTAAAGATCCTGAACCTCTATGTTCCCTAACTCATAAACAGGGTGAAATGAGAATGCAATGTTCCCCTAAAATACTGGACCTTTGTCTTCTTTATTGGGGTGGGTATCTCTAAGAATGTGTCCAACATAGACACTAAACAAATGATAAGTATATTTCATAGATTCACTCCTATATATTGTTTCTATGTACAGGATACATTGCTTTTTGTTTAGTGGATGTAAATATTAGTTGATGATGATAATGATAATAATAGCTATGAATTATTAAGCTCTTACTATAATTATGTTAGGCACTATGCTAAGTACATTATGTATGTTATCTATCTCATTTTTGTTTTTTGCAGTAGCCTTGTGAAGTGGGAATAATTATTTGCCTTATTGTAACACAAGGAACTGAATAACTGAGTCACAAAGAGCTTAAGTAACACAGCTAGTAAATGTTGGAGTCCCAATTCTAACCCATTTAGTCTGACTCAAAAGGGTGTGCTTAATCATTACAACACTGCCTCTTACCATTAAGTATTTCTAGCTATTCGGAGGGAGGAAACATTGCAAAAAGAAGCATTTATGCTTATGGACCCAAACTGATTAGAAACCAAAACTTCCACAGGTTTACATTGCCCGTGGAACAAAATTATCCTTTCCCAGCATAACCTGAATAAGAGAAGGACTGTGTTCACTTTCTGATAGGGAGGGTGCATTGCTCTCTCCCACAAAGCTGAAGAATCCAATCAAGAGTCACCCCTATTTCATCAATTATAAAAATTTAGTTATTCTTCTATAATTTAACCTTGCAAAATAGGTCTCCTGTGACTCTAGAATGAATGAATACAAACACATTATGACTGATGCCTAAGACACACTGAACTGAATTGTGGTCTTCCAGCATGTTGGTGGTCACGGCTTTGGCCAGTCATTTCTATGGGCCTCTTACCATACGTCCCCTAAGAGTCTTAAAATCCGACTTTTTTTTTTTAATTTAGCATCCATGAGAAAGCATATGGATGGGTCAAATATTTTCTCAATGTCAACTACTTTTAGATCAAGACAAGATTTTTTAATGAGGTTTATTGAGTGCTGTTGTATATCAACAATAGATGATTCATGAGTGAAACAGACATCAAAATGATTTTTAGAAAGGCAAATGAACCACACACAAACAAAAAATAAAAAGCCTTGGTCCGAATTACTCTGAAGGACAGATATTTTCCCATTAGGACAATTTATCCTGAATCTATAAACAGAGAGGGGCATAATTATACAAGTGTTTGCTAACAGATCTAAACCTTATGTAGCTATAAAGCGCTGGAGAGAGGAAGAAAGCGGAAATTCCCAGGAGAAGATTCCCCAACCACATCCAGGGCCATCAGCTCTGCATAAATACAAAGCCCAGCAGTGGCACCAAGCAAAGCACGAGAAGAAACCTCAGGATTTTAACACAACCCACAAAAAATAACTTTGAATGGTCCTAAAACTAAACAATGACAATTCTATCCAATAAATGTACAGCTAACATATGGGTAGGGTGGTGACTTATTGGTGCTCCAGATGTGGTTAATAGAAACCTGCTGCCCAGAATTTAAAAAGTATTCAGTAAAATGTTGATTGAATGGATGGATGAGTGAATGAATGTTTGAACAAATGCCCAGGCCTCTTTCCCCCACAGAGGGGCTGGGCCCTTTAACACTAGTACCCTAGGAACAGAACAGTTCATGGAACCAGAGAGAGATTTCTCATTCAAATTTGTGACCTTGCCATGAACACAGGAAGGGGAATTGTGGTACCTGTGGAACATCTTTGCAGGCCTTGATTCAAAAGCTGTCATTATTTACAGCATGGATTCTAAACTCTATTTGAAGTCCAACAGAATCAAGTACTGAATAGCATCTATTGAGCACTTATGGGATGCCAAGTCCTATTCTAGTCATTTGCATATTAGCTCATTAAATCCTCATTACAATCTTAGAGTATGTACTATTATTACCAACCCATTTACAGGCAATGAAACTGGGCCACGACATTACCTAACTAGCTCATGATCACAAAACTAAGAAGAAGAGGAGCTGGAACTCAAACGGAGTCCATTTGGAACCAGTGCTTGCTCTTAACTGCTACTCAATGCTGCCTGTTCAAATCTTAACTCCTGCCACTCCTCAGCACAAACTCACACTGCTTACCCACAAATACGCAAAGAACATTCAAATCTCTGCAGGATGTGTTCCCTGATTACCCAGCCCACTGTTATTTCTCTCTTCTGAGCACTCTCACCACTTATTGTCCAGTGAACATGCTGTAATTTACTTGGCTCACATCACAGCTCTCCAGCCAGGTCTGAAATTCCTTAGGGGTTGGAACCAACTGTTGTATGGCAGTCTGGAGATGTAGTGGAATAAGAAAGACTTAGGTTTAAAGTCCAAATCCCATATTTATTACCCTTGGGAATGTGGGTAAGTCATTTAACATTTCCTACT
>NW_012139858.1:2981428-2989656 GCF_000956105.1 Propithecus coquereli
AGTCCAAAATGTAAATAGTGCTGAGGTTGAGAAACCCTGTTGTAAGCTATTGAAAAACTCTATTAAAAATCATCCTTTCTCTTTTCCTCATTTCTTACAGTACTGTGCTTGTAGCAGATATTCAGTAAATCATTGTTAAGTAAATCTATGCATAAATGGAGTGAGTGAACGTATAAGTCCTTAAATATTTTGCTAGTAACACCTGAGTTGAAGGTGTGGTCTTCTTGAGGTGGGGATTTGGGTGGGAGTTGACCAGAACCTTAAATGCCCACGCCCAGTGAAAGAAATTCTGAAATAAACCCAATCTAACAGTGAGAGCCTGAGCCCAATGAAAGGGATGTCAAAGTTGGTCCTAGGAGAGCTGAAGCACTTGGACAACGGTCAGCTTCTCCCCATTGGTGGCTTCCCCAGTGACTTGCTATTATGCTGCAAATACTCCCTCATGTGACTTTAACCCCCATTCCAAAGAATAATGCAGAAAAAGAGCCAGAAGATCATGGAAGGATTTGTTCAATCTCTCACACTTTGTCCACCACTCATTCCTGCAACCACCACACACAACCTGGAGCCCCAGTGCCATGGAGTCTCATCAAGACAGCTGATTGAAAAACGTGGCAGAAGCAGAAAGGACATATGAGGGATGTCCAGAAAGTATCTAGCCATTGTTAATATAACGAGAATGGTTACATGGCTGGAAACTCTCTGGACAGCCCTCATATAGCCATTACTTGTAGCTTTCCTCGACAGGTTCAATAAACACTAGTAACTCAGGAATAAAAGCCTAAATTCCTGGTTTTAGCATAAATCACATTAACAAAAACCAGAAGACCAAAAAGAAAGAGAGAGAAGAAAATTCTTTCCATTTCCCATTATCCAGACTTGGTGGCAATATCTTCTCCCATTCCCATCTTTTACAAACAGAAAACATAAATGATTTTTGTGTAGTAGTATATGAGAAAATTTAAAACTTAACTATAGTCTCCAGGCATCTGTAAGCATCTCTGGGAGATGTCCTAAACTAAACTACTGGCTCAGAACTGTGCAGAACAAGACAGGTTCTTATCTTGGCCTGCGAACACTCTAACCACCCTCACCTGGCCAATTACTGCTCACCTCTCAGGACTCAGCTTAGACATCACCTTCTCCAGGGATCCAGCCTGACCCTCCCCTGGAATACAATTCAGGCCCCTACTTGGTGCCCATTCACTTGTCTGCTTACCCTTGTAGACTGTGAGCTCTTTTAAGGGAAAGGTCGTATGGACTTATTTACTATTTTATTTCCAGGGTCTAGCACTGCACCCAGCACATACAGGTGCCCAATAAATATTTGTAAAATGAATGGGAATAAAGCAGGAGACTTCTAAATGCATGAATTCCTGCAACTACTTATCGTGTGCCTACTATGAACCAGGTACACAGCCAGGCACTGGGAAAACGATTATTAGTACCCCCATATTAACAACAACAGTAAAAAGAACCACAACTAATGTTTGATGGACATTTACTATGTACCAGACATCATGCTATGCTCTTATATTCTCTCTCAATCCTCCCCAAAAATTCCCATGTGGCAGACATTATTATTATTTTCACTGAACAGATGAAGACAGACATCAAATGGCTCACGTGGCCCTTAATGTAAAGGAATCACTGACATTTATGTTCCCAGGCATCTATTTACATGGAGTTAACTCACACCAACTAAGAAAAAGTTACCCGTAAATTCATTCATGAGCTTTTCTGATGGCTGTCACCTTGCCTGTAGTGTCCCTACCCACTCTTCATATTGTTTGAAATTTACTTTAAATATTTTGATACAGACTGCGTCATGTCAACTGGTGTCAACCGTCATCTAAGAAGCCATGAGCTACATGTAAAGGACACTTATCAGGAGTCTATGTTCTGCAGCTGCCTCTGCAGCCACAGTGAACACTGGAAATGTCATTACCCAAATCTGCCACAAAAGGTTCTGTAGTGACCAAAGTGGAAGTTAAAAATATTTCTTTCATCTGTGGAATGAGAGATTTTTAAGATAAGTTGCTTAGAAAGGTTTAAACAGGCACCTCTGTCTTTGCCTCCTGAGCTGTAAGGATTGGGGGGAAATGGCTCCTTAACACCTCTGAGTGTTAGCTTTAGCTGTGGAGATGGGGCCGGGGAGAATTATATCACTGGGCCTGTTGCTACAGTCAGGAGAGTCTTCCTTCAGAGTACTGCTGCACATGCTTCAGAGTGAACCTACTGGGATTAAAGCACCTATACAAGAGCAAGCAATGGAGACGTCATTACCGAACTTATTGATGAAAGCAAGTTGTGGGATTAGTTCTGTGCCTGCTTGCTAATACCCACTCTGCATTTGGGCAGGAGTCAAGGACTTGCTTTCATGGTAACCTACCACCTGGCTGAGAGGCTGTAGGTCAGGAGATGTACACTTCCCAACCTTTCCTGACAATCGGAGGCTACTGATGTTGAACAAAAGAAGCTGACAGCAACTGTGAGCAACCCTTGGCTCAGGCAGGTCTGCAACTGCCCCTTCCCTGCCTTGGTCTCTTGGCAAACACCCACTCATCTTTTAACACTCTGCTCAAAAATCCCCCTTACTGCGAAGGCTTTCTTGATAAATCACCTGCCCTCGGGAGCTCTGAGTTGCTGAAATGGCTGCCTGCACATCGCCACGATCTTTCTGATAAACCCGGATCTCCAAAGATAACCCGGGCAAGTCTCTTCCTGCACCCTGAACAAGTCTAATTTAGCACAGGGGTTGATTTGAGAATATGGTTTATTGAGCCAGGCGCCATGCTAGGTGCAGAGGTGGGACAAGGAAGCAGCAGGCAGTCGCAGTGCGTGGCAGGAAAATGCCCAAGTCCACGGAGCTGGGAGAAGCCTCCTGAGAGCTGAGGTGAGGGAGGGCTTCCAGAAGAAGTCACTGTAAGCTGAGCCCTGAAGAAAAGATTCCAGGAAGTGTAAATGGCGAGTGCAAAGGTCCATAGTCGAGACGGAGGATGCCACGTTCTGTGGACTAAATGAGTTCATTCTGGCTGCAGGTTCGGTGGGCCTGGGGCCGGTGTGAGCAAAGTGGGAAACTGAACAGGGGCTGAAGCAGTAGGGCTTGGGAGGCAGTGGTTTGGGCTTCACCCTGGAAGGGCTTTTCGCAGAAGAGTGGTCTGGACAGTGCAATTTTCATGATAGAAAAATTACACTGGCTTCAAGGAGGAGAATATCCCAGAAGGCCAGCTGGGCAGAGGCAGAGAGAGGGGTGAGGAGGCTGTCACATGAATCCAGGCAAGAAAAGGCTGTACCTGGCCTGGAAGAGTCGCTGTGGGCCAATGCTTCCCTTGTGTCACAGATAAAAACTCCAGATTTGCTCTGTTTACTGCTCTCTCCTGCTAGACTGTCAATCCCTTGAGGGCAGAAATCAAAATTAACTCATCTCTGGAGCCTCGGTGGCCACAGGTGATAAGGCCCTCAGTGAAGGGTTGGTTGGTGCATGTTGAATGACAGAATTCCTTATGCAGAAAAATGATTTCCTTTCGCTAGATTCCTCGCCCCCACCCTCACCCCTTAGGCATCCTCTCTGCCACTGCTGCCTGCAAAAATCTCTTCACCAATTACTGTACTCCTTTTACATGTAGTTGCTCCAAAGTATAGAGTGACTCCCACTTCCTTTCAAATAAAGCACAGACTTTGACTCTAGTCTTCACAGCCCCCTAGATATCTTACATTGCCCTTTACTCCCACTTAAAGAGCCCCCTACCTCACCATCTCAAAAGTTTTCCAGTGGGAACCTCACTTACAAGGAGTGGCTACCTCCCTCCCATCTGGTATCCTAAGACCATTTCATTATTAAGTAGAAAACAGTCCCCCCATCTGCAAGAAGCATTCATGAACTCCAGCTGACCTGACACAGAATCTTATCCAACCTTAATCCCATTAATACATACTCCTGTTAATTTTGTATGACTTGATGTTTTCTCCATGTTTTCCCTTCAAAGACAAAAGAGCAGGGCATTACAGATGAATGTCTTCGTCTCTACCCCCTTGCCTGTACCTGCTCCATCCTTGCCTTGCCCTGTTCCCTGGACCAGTCAAAGAAACTTGCTCCAGCCCACAGAGGTCTTCCGCATTGACCTACCTCTGAGAACTGGGCATTTGGCAACATAAACTTAGAAGCAGAGAAGCTACTGCAGCCCTTGCCCACCTCTAGGTCCACACCCAGCCTCCAGATGGTTTTATAATAGTGAGGACTGTGACTGAGAAGGGCCTTCTATAACTCTTCTATAAGGAGAGTTAAAGCTGCATAGTATCCCAGAGGCTGTTCCTTCATCTAGCAGGCGCTGGTTCCCTTCCTTACACAGGTTTATACTAATGTTGCCAGATAAAATACAGGAGACCCAGCTAAATTTGAATTATAGATGAAAAATGAATAATTTTTCACTCTAAATAGGTCCCAAATATCACACGGAGTTTTTCATTTGCTAAATCTGACAAACTTAATTTGTACTTGCTACTTGTTCTTTATAAAAATCACTTCTATGCTTATTAATAGGTGAATAATTATACAGAAAACAAAACATATACACAGTGTTAAGAATTGAGACCCTCCAAGATATCCTTTGTGGTCTCTGTTTCTTACTCTGATGGACATCTTCTTACAAGGATAAGTTTTTAATCATTTTCTTTATAGCTGCCTTGAAGTCCCTCACCTTTGCCTAACCTTTCTCACTTGATTTATAATTCTCTTCCCATGATCACTCTTCTCGCATCATTAAGTTCAACCACTTTGACCCTTCTTTCCTTTCCAAGCAATTATCATTCAATGGAGGGCTTCACCTTGACTTGCTCTCTTATGATGATGTATCAACATGTCTCCTCTTTACAAGTCAATAAACCACATTAAGGAAACACTGAGCAGGTGGTATGTTGCTCCTCCAATTCGTCCACACCGACCTCAAGGATCAGATTCCTCTTCCTAATTACTCCATGCTCTCCAACTCTAAGAAATCCTCCAGAAAAGCAACTGCAGGACTCCAGCCTCAGTTCTGATCTGGTCCACCACTGCTCTCCATAAGCTGGAGAAGCTCCTAGTTGGGAAGAGCAAAGGACCAAATAAAGCCTCAAATAATTTTCTCAAAGATGAAAAAACCAGCTGTCTCTCTAGGTTTCATCTCAACCTTTAAAAGCCAGGCTGTTTACAAATGGCACTGTACAAAGGGCCCACCTAATGTCACCCCGTGGACAAATGCATTTACAAATCCATTTACAAATGCATGTCTGGGGGAAAAATGGCATGAAGGGGAACTGTAACCCTGCTATCCCAGTTTACTCATGGAGGAACTGGGACTGCAAATGGGAGCACTGTGGGGGAGACACAGAGAGGGAATCAGGATAGCACACAAGATCTGATGGAGACCTGGGTGGGCTAGTTAAGAAGGAAAGAAAGGCAGCCATGGTGGCTCATGCCTATAATCCTAGCACTCTGGGAGGCTAAGGCAGGAGGATCGCTGGAGCCCAGGAGTTCAAGACCAACCTGAGTAAAATTGAGACCTTGTCTCTACAAAAAATAGAAAAATTAGATAGGTGTTGGGGTGTGCGCCTGTAGTCCCAGCTACTAGGGAGGCTGAGGCAGGAGGATCTATTGAGCCCAGGAGTTTGAGGTTGCAGTGAGCTATGATGGTGCCACTGCACTCTAACCTGGGCAACAGAGCGAGACCCTGTCTCAAAAGAATAAAATAAAATAAAATAAAATAAAAAGGAAATTAGTGAGATCAAGAAAATATTGTTAATATATCTAGGAGGGAATAACACTTTGAATTACCAGAGTCATGAAGAACATCATTAAAAACAGCCACGGTGGTCAAAAAAAAAATGTAATTTAACTGCTATTAGTAATAAAAGTATTAGTGAGTCATAAAAATATTAGTAATTAGTCACAAAAGGCTTCTATGCATTTTTTTAACTTCTGTCATATTGTTAGTATTGTCATCACTTTTCTCAGGCTATCACATCATCCATGAGGAAGGACAATAGATACTATTATCACCACTGCACAAGTGAGGAAACTGCAACAAGAAGGATGCAGGAACTGCCGGGAACACAGATTTCTCAACTCCTGGTCCAGGGTGCCTTCCTTGCCTACCAGGTAGTTGTTGCTCTATTAAGAACCAGCTCGGCCCTGGCCAGGAAGCTGCCTCCAGACTTACCCCAATGCCTTCAGAAGGGTGTGCTGTATGGGTGAGCAGACCCCGGGAAGGACAGAGGCTGCGGAGCTGTGAGGCCTAGGTTTGGATCCCAGCCCCCCCCAGCCTAGATTCTCTCCTCTGTAACTGGGGATAATGACAATTACCTGGCAGAGGTGTGTGAGCTATAATGAGCTGGCATATAACTGTAAATGTGCATAAATATTATTTCAACAATGACTGTAATTGTAGGTTCAAGAATCTAACTTGTGTAGAAGAGTTCAAATTTATGCAAATCCCCACTAAGGATGAAATGGAGGAGAACTGGTAGCTTTTCAAAGCTACCAAAAGGTTTATCAAATTATATGTTTTTTTAAAAATGACAAGGGAACGTTACAAATTAATAATGGCTCACATTCATCGAGTGCTCACTGTGTGTCAGACACTGCTATAAGCCTTAATATGCATATCCTCATTTAATCTCTCATCACCTTACAAGCTAGGCAGTGTTCTTGATTCCATTTTACAGTTAGGGAAACCTTGGCTTAATGGGTTTCAGAAATTGCCCAAGGTCACACATTTCAGAAGTGGTAGAATTAGGACCCATCAAGTTCATTCTCTTAGACATGTGTAGCACAACCACACCATTCTTGTAGATGTGTGTTTTTTGTGTGTGCGCACATGCACGTAAACAATTCAGAAAAAAATACACAATATATTAACAGTAGTTCCCTCTGGGTGGTGGGATAACAGGTGAAATTCACTTTCTTCTTGATGTCTTACTGAATTGAGAATACAGTGCTTTGATAATTTAAAATGGTTTTCCTTTTGATAACAAAGTTTCAAAAGTAAACCAAAATGAAGCTTCATGAATATAATGAAAATGACTACCACTCGGATGCATGGGTGGGGAGGAGAGATATAAATAACGACAGCATTTTCAAGGCCCATTTAATTAAACTTTCAGGGTTTTTTTTTCCAAGCAAAGAAAACTTCAGGCCTGGCACAGTGGCTTGTGCCTGTAATTCTAGCTATTCGAGAGGCTGGAGCAGAAGGATCCCTTTAGCTCAGGAGACCAGCCTGGGCAACATGTGAGAGCCCCCCACATCTAAAAAAAAAAAAAAATCTTCAGAATAAAATGAGCTTCTTGAAAATAAAGATTACATTCCTCTCTGCCATCTAAAAGCTTAGGTTCCTGTCTTTTGGGCAGTATATCTAAGTTCTGAACCTTAAATGTGCTCATGATTTGAGCATCAACATTAATCCAAAGATTTGCCAATTAGTTACTCTATAATATCACCAACGAGTTCTTAAAATCTGTTTTCATTGTTTTGCCATATTTTCCCTTTGCATGATTATTTATAACTTATGAGCAAACTCCTTTCTCTTCTCTGGTCATTACTGAGGATAAAATGATGAAAGATCACCAGAGCAAACATTCTTCTTACTGTTTGCTCTGAATTCCGAAGTCCTCTTCAAGGAGAACTGTGATGATGTATTAAGATTCCACACCCCCTGTAAACAGAGCTAGTCTTCAAAGATGACCTCCGTGGGTGAGTAAAGGAATTGAAAGTAAATGGAAGGAACTCAAAAGCGATGACCTTTTCCTGTTTTTCTACAGTTGGCAACAAGGAGGGAGGAGGCATGAGAGTCCCCTGTCCCCCAGAACAGAGGTCCTGATCTCTTCTTGGTGAGAGAGAACTCCTTGGGGGGGGGGGGTCCCCCCCAGCAGGTCACATGACCCGGAAGGTGGGAGGGATGTGTGCTGATAAGCCAAGAGGAGGCTGGAGGGGACTCAGAGGCTGCACCCTCCCCACTATCCCGTTAGAGACTGCTTGGAAGATGAAGCTAAGGTGCTCTCACGACAGCAATGGCACAGAGTTTAACTAAGCCAGGCATCCAGGTTGTGTTCACAGACCCGACCTCCTGGGAATGCCCCAGACCTGGAATTCTCCATGGCTGGGCTAGATGCCCTGGCTGTGCGATAATGTGAGGGTAGCAGGGAGGTTTTAGAATCAAATTTGCATTGACATCAGACTACTAAGTCAATGAAAA
>NW_012139858.1:2990662-3003686 GCF_000956105.1 Propithecus coquereli
TTAACAGAACAACTTCATGCATTACTTCAAAAGGAAAATATATATTATTCAATCACTTTGGCTGAATTAATTGATACTACTGACTCGGTGCAAGTTTTATACTTTATTCGGATCATAATGGAAGATTTTCTTTACTATGAAGAGTTATGCGCTTTCGACACTCTTGTGAACAGAATATGGTGAATGGATATCTTCAACAACTTTCAAGATAAATGTGAAGTTGGACTGAGTTTGGTAAATTCAGTGAGTGTATGTACAGAAGGTGTACTTTCCATGACAAGAAAACATGAAAGGTTTATTGCACAGATAAAAAAAGTATTAACAGATCTAGATGCTCTCCTTTCTTTTCCTTGTATCTGGCATCAGCAAATCTCTGTGCTAAAGCTACTATTTGAAGTGACACTTTTCAACAAGTTGTAAATATAGCCTATAATAAGTATTGTTAACTATATTGGTTCAAATGCAACAAGTCATCATCGTAACATGCTAAAGTTGAACATGAGATATTCAGTGTGGATTTGCCATATCATTCTAAAGTGTGTTGGCCATCACAGGGACAGGTGTTAGCCAAAATTTTATCTCTGCAAGAACAGATAATTAAATTTTATGAAGAACAGAATCAGCAATGTGAATTATTGAAAGAAGATTTCTATAGGAATACAGCATTTCTGTGTGATATCATGTCAAATCAAAATGACTTGGATATTTCTTTGGAAGGTAAAACTAAATCTATATATGATATATGGCAAAAAAATTTCCAAGCATTTCAAAAAAGCTATCTTTTTTCAAAACACTTCTTCAAAAGGAAATTTTAGACGAACATTTTCCCTAGTTAGCAAAGGTCATTGATGAGCAGGATGATATATGCGAATCATTTGAAGAACACGCAGCTGTTATAGACCTATCAATTGGAGAATACAATGAAAGGTACGCTGGCTTTGAGAATCATGACATCACACTCAAATTAGCATTTGAGCCTCACCTATTTGGTGTCACCAAAGCACCTAAAGAACTACAGATGGAATTGATTGAGCTCCCAGTAGATGCCATTTTAAAGTCATTGTTTGATGCTAAGAAAGATCCAATTGAAATATGGAAAAATGCAGTACAATGCCCACACCTTTGGCAACACGCCCGAAAAATGCTTTCTTGCTTTTCAACCACTTATTGCTGCGCATCTACATTCTCCTACCTAACTCAAATCAAGATGTCCTTAAGGTCAGAAATGACTGATACCCATCTAGAGGATCAACTGAAACTGTGGACCTCCATGCTGCAACTAAATATTCAAGTGCTTTCCAACAAAAAGCAGACACAGCAAAGTCATTAAAAGGTTAGTTAACTTTAAAATTAAAAATAGTTTTCATTTTTTTGAAATTATTAAGTACATAACAGTTAGATTTTTACAAAATAACATATTTTTAAGTATATCTAATTGAAGTTTCTTGAATGTGGCCTTATTTGATTATAGCTAAATTAATGCGGCCTTCCAGCATGAAAAGTTTCCCCATCCCTGGCCTAGGCTTTGTTCTATTTAATTTACTTTCAAGAGAACAACGCCTCCAGATCAGTTTTTGAAAACTCACCTGCATGTTTGTAAGGCTGTTTACCTGTTTGAATTCTGGTGACTTTCTTTTTCAAAGTAGAAAAATGGGGTCATTATGAAAATCTTCTATACTTTACTTCCAGAGACTGAGGCTGTCTGTTCTATGAGAGCCACATGCTTACACAAATCTCTCTGGGCAGCATTTTCAGCTCCACAGATTTCTGGGGTTTAAAATATAGCTGGAGTCCATAAAGTCTTGAAACAAAGCATATAATTTTTAATATTATTTTATTTTTTTAAAGATTGAAGATCTGACAGAATTTTGTATATTTTTACCTGTTTCCAGACTTGACGGATACCATATGTATTTCTCTCTCTCTGTCTCTCTCTCTCTGTCTCTTAGCTATTCAGCCTACCTTCTTCACTTCATTTTACTTTGAGTGAGTTCAGCATTCCAAGTTTCATCAGAGAAGCAGAACCTCTAGGACTAATATGTAACAGTGGATTTGTAACAGGGATTTTACCTCATACAACTGTGGGAACTGATTGAACAGTCTACATTAGGGTGTTGTTTCTAAAGTCAGCAGGGCAGGCAACTGGGGAGGAAATATAGACCTAAAGAGAGAGAAAGCCTGGGGAGAGCCAGGAGAAAATGAAACCTATAAGGATGAGCTGGAACGCAAGAGAAGGGACAGGAACCCACCTCCCTACCTCAGGCCTCCAGCTTGGATGATTTTGCTGACCTGCAAGAGGAGCTAGTGTCCTTCATTATGGAGCTGAACACGCTTCTGCTCCAAGGAGGAGCTGCTGCCCCGGGAACTGCATGCCCTGCCCTGGCCCAGGAGTCAGGGGAGCTGAGGGAGGAGACCCAGAAGGAGATGAGAATGCTCAGGTGCAGCTGCTGCCCTACTCCCAAAAGTGAATTATCAAGAGAATGGTGCCCAGGATCCTACATCGACCTTCTGAGCACAGCTACCTTGGGAAAGTCAACACAAAACAATCCACCACCGTCCCCAGCCTCACACTCATGTTTCTTACCAGGGGCTCCTAGGGCATCAGCCCCTGAGGACAGCTATGAACCTTTCATCTCCAACATGGTGTAGAGCAGGGGTCAGAAAATCTTTTCTGTAAATCGTCAGATAGTAAGTATTTCAGGTTTTGCAGGCCCCATATGGTTTCCATCTCGTATTCTTTATGACCTTTTAAAAATGTAAAACCATTCTCAGCTGGCAGGCGGGAGTTTGCTGTTCCCCGGCAAGAAAGCCCTAGCCAGTTTGGAGGGCCGGCTGCTTCTACTGACTGCCATCAACGCCCTGGGACCTACTTGGCTTGAAGCGTCTCATCAGCAAAATGAGCATTTCAGACTAGTTCACTGGCAAGAATGCACAGCAAAGTCGTGGTGAGTCTGAATTTTGTGCTGAGGGATCCTGTTTGAAAATTCTGTCAGAAAATTCACTATAGATTCTGATAATACAATGGGAATTAACCCAAGTATACCTTTCCTCTTCTTCAAAAAGTAGATTAATATGTATGATTTATTTTAATAATCCTGAACAGATGAAGTGCCCTTTTCTAAATGAAATTTCTACAGGTGATCATAAAAACCTTTGCCTACCCCTCTACTTTTGTCACTGGTAGGAGAGATCGTAAAAGAAAGGAGGATTTAGATTGAGTTGTGGAAATTTGTAAAAATCATGTTTTTTCTCAAAAATAATAAAATTACTACTGTTTACAGAGAAAAGATTGAAACGAGCTCACACAAATAACACCAGCATGCTGTTTCTCGTAGGGATACATTTCATTCTATTTCAAACATCTAAGTCAGACTGGTAAATTGGGACTACCAACGTAGAACCCTTTTTGAAAACACAGCAGATTAAAACGCACTTAACACATAATACTATTTATTTTTAGGTGGATAATTATGGAAAGTCCAAATTGGGACCCACAAGGGTTATGACTACATTCTCAATGACTGTTGTGCTTGCCTGAAATAATGGAACCAATCCAGGAGCAAAGATAGAAGATACACAAACCCAAGATTTTCATTTTAAGAAGGAACATTTATTTCACTCAACAAACATTTGCTGAGCTTTCATTGTGTGTTAGGTGTCGTGTTCGTTAAAAACGCTGACCCAGCCCAAGACAATGAAGCTCTCAACTTTCCCAGTCCAACTGATGAAAAGTTAAACATCGGCTCTAGACACTGAGAATGAGAAGACTGGTTCATGTAACTGTCCCTACGTGAATTCTTACCTTCTTGGTCGGTAAGGCAGGAGACTTGAGGCTAAAAGACAAACTTTTAACAACATTAAATAGAGCAGCACAACACACAGAAGAGAGGTGTAAAAGATATTTGAGGGATAATAACAACTTGCAGCGAACTCACGGTACAACAATCCAATGAATGATGCTCACATATCAGTGACCACAATCTGGCTTCACTGTCTTTGGATTATGTAGGAAGGAGTCAACACAGAAGTGATTTGAATTGTCTTATTCTAACACACTGAATGTTCTTTCTTGGTGTCAAAATCATCTAACAGTTGAGTCTGCTTGACTGAGCTATCGAAGTTTTGAAATACCAGCAGATATTTCTGAAAAGCAAATATTCCTGAGTTCAGGCTAAGAGTTCAGGTTTCTTTCATTTTGATCACTCCTTACTTAGGACAACTAATAACTGAATGAGATAAATCTCTTAAAGATGTGTTTCCTAGTCACTGAGCTTTTTTTTCTCCTCCACGAGTTGAGGTCATCTACTACCTTTCAGGCTTGAGGTATCAAAATGAAAAAAATCACCAAGAATGAGGACAAAACTTGCTGTGTAGCAGAAAGGTATGTGCAAGGATGTCACCAGTAAGCCACAGCTTAGGGCCATTTCTCTACCTTCTATTTCTGTTGCGTAGTCCAGAATTTTTTTTGGAGAGTGTTCATAAATTCAAGAGAGTTTTTGCCACTTCACTGTTAAGCTGATGCTTGGTTGTCATGAAATCAGCCATACTGAATTCTAGGAACCTTCTTCAAGTAGAAGCTCTTGATTAAAAAGGTATTTCAGTTAGAAATGGAGAGTACAAGCATGTCCTATTCCATATCTTCAAACTCAGCAATTAGTGGTCAGCTAGCAGTGGCAGAGGGTGGGCAGCTGCTCCAACTGGGCACCTTCTTCTCCAGCCCTGAGACCCTTACAGAAGGAATCAAGGAGTAGGGGAGCCTTTTCCAGGTGTTTCCTCCTCTTAGCAACAAAATCTGGCTTAGCTTCTGGTGCTTGCTGTTCTTGAAGTTACTTTGTATTAAATGGAATTCATCATCCAGGAAAATGTCCTATAAATATCCAGCCATTGCATCAAATTTTGCATCAGAGGAAGAAGAGTGGACACCCCATGAAACTGTCCTCCTCTGAGACATCCCCTCATCTCTGGCACTGCTGCATCCGGGCAGCCATCGTGGCTCTCCCGCCCTGCAGCGCCCAGCAGGTGGAGGGCACACACTGACGAGCCCCAGGAGGCCTCATGACACTAGCATGGCTACAGTCCCCACCAGAGAATCTGGGCCTAGGTCAGTGCTGCGCTCAGGGTCCTGGTTGAGGTAGTTACCAGATTGTCTCAAGCTTTAGGTGAAAAGAGAAAACTTTGCCTTAAATGTTTAAAAGGGTTTCTAGAGGGCTCAGGAATTTGGAATGGATCTACATGTCCCTCTCCACCTTTTGTTTAGAGGCCACTTTTAAGACATTATCAACAAGCGTCCTAACCTTTTTTTTTTTTTGAGACAGAGTCTCACTTTTTTGCCCAGGCTAGAGTGAGCGCCGTGGCATTAGCCTAGCTCACAGCAACCTCAAACTCCTGGGCTCAAGCAATCCTTCTGCCTCAGCCTCCAGAGTAGCTGGGACTATAGGCATGCGCCACCATGCCTGGCTAATTTTTTCTATATATTTTTAGCTGTCCAATTAACTTCTTTCTATTTTTGGTAGAGACGGGGTCTCGCTCTTGCTCAGGCTGGTCTCGAACTCCTGAGCTCAAACAATCTGCCCGCCTCGGCCTCCCAGAGTGCTAGGATTACAGGCGTGAGCCACTGCGCCCGGCCCATCCTAACCTTTTAATGACATGTTGTCTCATTTCCCCAGAGTTTTGGAAGGAAGCTAAGCACTGTCTTATGAATCATCCTGGCACAGACAGTGGCTACTAACAGTATGAACTAACAGCACTGGAGTGGTCAGGTCTGCTTGTGGGAGCTGGAAGGTCTCCTTAAAGACACCAGCACATTCTCCAAAGGCTTTGGCCAACTGAGACCCTTGACCTATCCACACACAACTAGGTTTGTACTTAACTGCACTTTTTAAAATTGTGGTAAAATATATATAACATAAAATGTATTATTTTAATTATTTTTAAGTGTACCTTTAAGTGGCAATAAGTATATTCCCACTGTTGTGCAATCATCATGGCTATGCATCTCCAGGACTTTTTGATCACGCCATACTGAAACTTTGTATCCATTAAATAATAAATCCCCATTCCCCTTTCCCAAGTCCGGTAACCTGTTTCATTTTCTGTCTCCATGAATTTGACTATTCTTGGATCCTTATATAAGTGGAATCCCATAACATTTGTCTCTTGTGTCTGGTTTATTCACACACACGCAGAGGGAAGACCATGCGAGGATACAGCAAGAAGGTGGCCGTCTGCAAGCCAAGGAGAGAGGCCCCAGAAGAAACCAACACTGACAACACCCTGATCTCAGGCTTCTAGCTTCCAGAATTGTGAGAAAATAAATTTCTGTTCCCTTTATTTTTTTTGAATCCCAATATAGCACTATAAATTTCTGTTCTTTAAGCCACGTAGTCTGTGGTATTTGGAAGCCCTAGTAAACTAATATACTTTTTAAGGCTAAATAATATTTTATTGCATATATGTGCCACATTTTGTTTATCCATCAATGGACATTGGGTTGTTTCCACCTCTTGGCTATAGTAAATAATGCTGCTACAAACATTGGTCTACAAATATCTGTTAAGTCCCTGCCTTCAATGCCTTCTGTTGTATAGCTAGAAGTGGAATTGCTAGGTTGTATGGTAATTCTATGTTTAATTTTTGAAGAACTGCCACGCTGTTTTGCACTTTTTACTTTACTTGCATTCATGGTCTAAAGTTATAGAGAAAATGTAGGGGGAAAAAATTGTGTGTGTATGTGTATATATTGGTTTGGACTCCGGAAATCCTGGCCTCTGTTCTGTTTTAAGGTAATCTTGTCTTCTACTATGATGAAAATTTCCTTAAAATGACAGACTAGTTTTTACTCATTTTTATTAGTTATTTCGAGACCCTTATCTTTGCCCAAACATCTCACTCCATTTACAGGTTTTCCCATACCTTTGCTATTCTCTGCTCCATTAAGTTCAACCACTTTGAGCCCCTTTTCACTTCTGAAGCAATTACTCTCAAATGTCCATATCACCAGTGACTTACTATATTTGGTTTAAAATCTTCCATCAGAACATCTCTTTTTCTACCGGCTAATGATCCATGAGAAGGAAAAACACTGAAAGGGAGGTGGGTCTCCACTTCTCATAAATTGCCCAAGAAAGGCCTCCATCCCTTGCTTTCCCACTGGGAGGATTGCTCAAGAGAAGCAACTTCAGAATGTAAAGGGAGTCTGAGCTGCGCCATGGTGGCTCTGCATTAGCCCGAGAAGCCTTGGTCAGGAAAGTGCTTCTCCCAAAGGCTTCTGAGCAACTGTCCTTTCTATCTGTACAAATCAGAACATTTGGACATTGTGCAGCAGTCCCACGAAAAAGCACCTAACTTTATCCTAAAGAGGATCCAGCTTCCCATTTTTATGTGGATGATCAAGTATGTCTGCAAGTCTGAGAAAAAGGGATAGAGGAGAATTATAGCCAATACTCCAGGGACTGATTTAGTGACAGGAAAATGGTGGTGGTGACAGAGGACTTTGGGGAGGAAGCAAGAGCTTGACAGAGACAAACAGGTGTCCCAAATAGACTAATTCATAATTTTTTAAAAGTTGAACATTTCAAAAAATTTTAACAAAGGCTGGGTGTGGTGGCTCATGCCTGTAATCCTAGCACTCTGGGAGGCTGAGGTGGGAGGATCGCTTGAGCTCAAGAGTTCAAGACCAGCCTGAGCAAGAGCGAGACCCCGTGTCTCTACTAAAAATAAAAAAGTTAGCTGGGTGTAGCAGTGTGCACCATAGTCTCAGCTGTTTGGGAGGCTGAGGCAGGAGGATCACTTGAGCCCAAGAGTATGAGGTTGCAGTGAACTATGATGATGCCACTGCACTCTAGCCCTGGTGACAAGAGCAAAACTCTATCTCAAAAAAACAAAGCAAAACATTTTTCTAATAAGTGAAATAAAGAAAAATGACATTAGATTAAATGTATTAACGGAGTGGTTTGAAAGGAAAACCTGACCAAGTGGAATCAAACAGAGAGTTGCAAGAAACCATGATGGTACCAGCCAGGAAAGTTATCTTATGGCTACTAACACCACTGTACTTTGAAAAAGGACAGTTAATAGCTGGTAAGGGGCGTGAGAGAGGGCTCTGTGGTACTAGTCAAGTTCTGTTTCTTATTAATAGTTTGGGTGATGGTTAATATAAAAATTCACGAAGCTGAACACTTAGGATTTGTGCCTTTATGTTATAATTCAAAAAAAGTTTACTGGAGGAAGCACTTCTGGAATGATAAAAATAAGAATGTCCAAAAATCCACGCCTCCATAAACACAAGAACACTGGAAAAAATTATCAAAGTCAACTTTTTCAGAACTCTGGAAATTGACCAAAGGCTTAAAGCATTCAAGTAGCAGCTACTGGGGCAGAACAAGTTTGGAGGTCCTCAAAAACCCTATCCCCAGAGAACTGTTAACTATTTGACCTGTCTGGCAACTCTCCGAAAAGCTCCACTTTCAGGGCTTATCTTGACTTGACTTGATTCAAAGCTGATGCTGCAAGAATAGCCTTATCCCTGGGTCATTTGTTGAAAATAATCATCAGTGGCAATTGTTTAACATCTGCAGCTGCCTGAGAAAATATCTGGAAATCATATATCTGATAAGGGGCTTGTATCTAGACTATATAAAGACCTTATAACTCAACAACAAAAAATAAAGGCAACTAACCCAACTTAAAAATGGGCAAGGGATTTAAATAGACATTTCTCCAAAGATATACAAAGGGCCAAAAGCACACGAAAAGGTAGGTGTTCAATATCATTAGTCATCACGTCATGAAACTCAAAATCACAGTGAGATACTACTTCACACCCCCTAGGATGGCTGGAATAATAAAGACAGACAGCAAGTGCTGGCAGGAATATAAGAGAAATTATAACCCTTATACACTGTCGGTGGGAATATAAAGTGGTGTAGCCATTTTGGGAAGCAGTTTGGCAGTTCCCTAAAAAGTTACACCATATTGCCACATTGCCATCAATTCCATTCTTACATATATATTCAAGAGAACTAAAAACATATGTTCTCACAAAAGCTTGTACACCAACATTCACAGCAGCAGTATTCATAATAGTCAAAACGTGGAAATGACCCAAGCGTCCACCAATTGATGGAGGGTTAAACAAATGTGGTTAAACACACGATGGAATATTATTTGGCAATATCAAGAAGTAAAGTTCTGAAACATGCTGCAACATAGATGAACATTGAACACATTATGCTGAGTGAATGAAGCCAGGTCACAGAAGACCACATACCAAAATGTCCTAAATAGGTAAATCTATAGAGACAGACAGCAGATTAGTGGTTGCCCTGCCAGGGGTCAGGAAAAGGGGGGAATGGCGAATGACTAGTAATGGGTATGGGACTTCTTTTTTCAAAGCACAAAAATGTCCTAAAATTAGATATTGGTGATACTCAACTCTGTGAATATATAAAACCACTCAATCGTACATTTTAAAGGATAAATTTTATAGTATGTGAACTATTAATATATCTCATAAAGCTATTATAAAACAAGAAAGTTTATTTTAAAAATTCCTTCATATCATTATTAATCACAATTATTCTGACCAGGGTAAGGCACTTTTTCCAAGGCATGCACGCCAGTATTGCCCCAGTATGTAGATCCAGAGCTAAAACATAATGGATGGTCAATAAACATCCTTATATGAATTTTAAAAACAGATTAAGAAAGTGTTCAGAACCAGATTTCCTGATTCCAGATTCTTGCCCTGCACCGTGGAAAGATGTGAGAGGCAGGGACGTCATGAACAAGGAACAAGGTGCCCTGGCTAAATTGCCACTTACAGAATCCTTGCTGTGCTAGAGGAAGGTTACACTCCTTACTGGGGAATGGATGTGCTGTTTATTTGGGCAAGATGTGCTCTCTTTAGGGATAGACATGCTGTTTGGTAGATGGGTAGTAATTTACAGAGCATCCTAGCAAAAAAAGACTCAAGTCTTGGAGACAGGGAAACCTGGGCTCAATTCTAGGCTCTGTCCCTTAGCAGGTGCGTGTGTCCAATCTTTCTCAGCCTAAATTTCCTTGTCTGTAGATATAGATAATAATACTTACCTCTTGCCTCATAGGGTTGTTATAAAAATTAAATGAGAAGAGTATGTAGTACACATGACTCATATGGATAATATTTGATAAATATTTTAATTAACATTGATAATATCTAATGAACAAATAGGTTTTTCAAATATCTTATACAATTTTTTTTAAATGGATATGGGCCAGTGGCTGTTTTCAGACTCTGCAGAGAACTTACCTGAAAAGCTCTGGAACCTCATTGCGACCCTCCCCAACACGACGGCACTGTACAAGGTAGAGAAGAGCAAAACCGCCAACCTGTCTGTAGTTCCCACCCCCTGGCAGCCCACAGCCTGGCTTGAAACCAACATCATTATCTGGGGGGGATAAAAGGTACAGGACAGGAAACACCTCCCCTCGCCTTGGGAGAGATGAGAAACACAGGCATTTATAACCTTGTCGATCAAATACTTTTTCATGTGTGTTATAATGGTGCTACATTTCATTTTTTGTTTTTCTAATTAAAACAGAAAACATACCATTAAAATGCAAATTATGTCTAAGTACATCAAGTAGTCAAGAGTCAACTGAACTTGAACTGGTTCTCATCAGAAGGTATAACCTCAGGTCTTTCTGTTTGTTAAAAGAAAAAAAAAAAAGCTCTCATTTGGCTTGACATTTGTTAATAACAAGCCTGTAGAAACAAGTAACAATGCTAGAAAATAATCTACAATTGCTGGGTGGAAAGAGTAACTGTGATTGGTTAAGGTATAATATATGTAAAGCAGCCAGCACGGTGGCTAGCACACTGTAGGTAGCAGTAAATGGTAACTGTTATTTCAAACACCCTTTTCTTAAACGCACTATTGGTATGGTGCCCAGTACCATGGAATAAACTTAACTGAATAGTGCCCTCCAGAGGCCACTGGGAATTCAACTGTGCTGACAGTTGATGAAAGGTCTGGAAAAAGACCAAAGAGAAACACAATTTAATTTTCTTTCACATTTATGCAGAGTCAGCCCCTGAGCCTGGTGTCCTACGACATATGAGAACCTGACTGACTATCTCATTTGTCACCCACAGGCAGCTTTTTGGCCAGGGCTTATTTGTTTGCAAGATACTTTATGAGGACATGGAAATCTCAGGGAAACAAGTCCAGCTGGGCCCTGTGGGAACTGGTGCTGGGAACTGCAAGCCCCAAGCCCCTGGAAGGGACAGTCCTATCCCTCTCTTTCTGGGAACACTGTCTTTCAGCATGTCCAGTCTGTTCCTCTAAAGGAACCGACTTCCTCTCGGTGTTTGCCCTTCTGTAACTTGAGTGTGGGCTTGTGGCGCTGGCTCTTTCTAGACAGGAACCCAGACCTGCTTTCATTTGACCTTCCAGCTCATCTCATGCAGCGAAGCAGCTTGGTCTCTCACTGGCTCGATTCCAGGTTTCCAGGAGAGAAAACTGACTGACAATCAAGTGTAATAGCTGGATTTAGTTTACGTATCCCTGGTGGAGGGCCAGGAGGTGGAGATGGGGATGTGTGTGCATGTGTAGGAAGACAGGGCCCGGGTCACATGACACAAAACCAATTTTGCACATATGGAACTGCGGCAAGGGCATTTCCAAGAGTCTGTTTTTCTAACAATGAGCTACTATTTATAGAGGCTTTACCATGCACCATGCACGAAGTAGTATTAAGAGCTTTAGGAATAAGCATCATCCCAATTAATCCTCACAAACCTCCTATAAAATTTGATCCTGTTATCATCCCTCACCTTCAGAAGTAACTTCTATTAACAATGTTTACCTTTCAGTAATTTTCCTGTGTCATTTTATTCCCATTTTAAAGATGAGGGAACCAAAGCTTAGAGAGGTTGAGGTGAGATGTAAACCAAGGCAGTCTGATTCTAACGCCGGTATGTTAACCACTAACCCATCCTTCTCTCTCTGTAGCCCCAATGGCAAGGTAGGTGACGTGGCTATGCAGAAGAAACATCAGATTGTTCTTATTCTCAGGAAGGTTACAATCTGGTTAAATGAGGCAAGATTTACACATGTGAAACAATTAGTAAATGACAGGAGAGGGATCAAGTACTAAATTGCATGTTGCCAAAAAAATAAAATAAAATAAAATATAAAGGCATGCTGCCTTGTATTATGTTTTCTATTGCTGTGTGACAAATTGCCACAAATGTCAAGGCTTTGGAGCGATACCCGTTTGTTAGCTGTACTTCTCTCTAAGTGATTAGCACAGCCACGGCATGGCTGGGCTCTCTGTTCAGTGTTGCAAAAGACTGGCATGAAGGTGTTGGCTGGGGCTGCCAACCAACTATCTCATCTGGGGGTTGGGGGCCTCTTTGAAGGGGTTAAAATATGCTATTCTGGCATGTTGATTATTGAAGTTAAAGTCACTTGAAAAACAGGAGGTGCAAAAAGATCACTTTGACCTTCCTGCTATTTCTTAAAAGCAGAAGATGAAATTCCCATGTGAAAAATGCCCTCCCTCTATTAGTAAGATGCAACATCTTTATCATCAGGGATGAGAAATCTAAGGTCGAAGGAATTCTGTAAAAACAAGCCTTGTTAAACTAATCTTCATCTTCCTAGCACTTTTGTACCCAATTAACTGCCCTAGCCCAAGCCCCTTTTCCTTGTCACATGTTGACAGTTTACTACTCATTGTCCAATCCAATATATAAGTAACTGACTCCAACTTTGGATCATCATTTCTTTAGAGGGGGGACTGCTCTGAGCTCCTAGAGGTTGCATCTTTCCATTTCTCTGACTGTTCCTTCTACCTGCCAGAGAAAATTCTCTGCTTTTAAAGGGCTCATGTGATCAGGTCAGGCCCACCTGGATAATCTCCCTTTCTTAAATTCAGCTGTGTTTTATAACATAGCCTTGTCATGAGAGTAAAATCCATCAAATTCACCGCCCTGAGGATTATACAGGACATGGATCTGATGGGGGGTGTAGGATATTGG
>NW_012139858.1:3004741-3030032 GCF_000956105.1 Propithecus coquereli
CAAATTGGTAGAAGAGAGTTTTAGGTCTTTGGGAAAATGGCAACATCCTAAGATCTGAAGCAGTGAAAAGAATTATAAAAGAAAAAAACCCCTCAAACTCACAAACGGTTAAAACTTCTATACAGTAATAACTTTAAAACGATTAAGGAGAATTTTAACCATATAGGGCAAAAAGATCAAAATCTATAACAACTAAATGCATCTCCAATGCTGAAGATTAAGACCCCAACAGATAATGGACAAAGGACATGAATAGGTCATTTAGATGACAAGTAAAATGAAATAGAAAACAAAGCAAAAAACAAGGGGGAAATGGCCAAACTCCCGATCAAATAAGTACAAATTAAAAACTATAAAAGTAAGCCATATTTATATTAAGTAAAGATAAATTTAAATTATAATACCCAATCTGGAAATGCTCCTGGTACTATGGCACTCATACATTATGGGTAGGAGTGTCATTTGGTAAGAAAATTTGTGAAAAGCAATTTGGCAAGATATTATGTCCTTTGACATATTACCTTCATTCCAAGACATTTGTCCTAAGAGGATGGTGCAGTAGCAAAAGAAGTAATAATCACAAGCATTTTAAATGCAGTGTTAGGTATGATACTGAAAAACTGGCAGTGACAGAAAGAGCATGCTTACCTAAATTGTCACGGATGATTAGAACTATCAAGACTACTTAATAAGGAGGAACATGTTTCAATGTGTGAAGTGGAAAAGGATAATACAGAATTCTGCATGTGGTGTGATTCAATATCTTTAAAGTATTCTTACGGTGTTGGTGAAGCTGTGAGAAAAACAGTACCTTTGCATACTGTTATTGTCAATTGATATAAATTAGTGCAATCTCTTAAGGAAATCAATTTATAATAGAAGTAACAAATTTAAAATGTGATTCGAGGATCCCACTTCCAGGAATTTATCCTTCACATACACTTGGACATGTGCACAAAGACACATGAACATAAAATTTATTGCAGAATTGTTGAAAAAGCAAAAAGACTGTACAATGAAACCACCACCAATTGGCAAATGATTAAATAAATCACATTAGAAACCACCAGTGGAGTATTATATAGCTGTTAAAAAGAATGAGTGACAAAGTGACATGTTCCTCTGGTTTGAAACAATCTCTAAGGTAGGTTTTTAAGTTTAAAAAAAAAAGGTTAAGATTCAGAGCAGTATGAATAGTATGTCCCTATTGTGTAAAAGAGAAGCTAACACAGAGCACTGGTATGTGCTTAGAGAATTCTTGGCAAGAGACTCAAAAAAAATGGTAACAGAGTGAGGCCTTGGGTGCAGCTGGTGGTAGTGACAAGAGAATGGGGGTCTGAACTGAGGAAATTTCTCACTCACTGCCTTTCTGTTCTATTTGGATGTTTCACCATATGCATGCATTACTTTCCAATGAAAAGAATTAAGAAAGGTAGTCTGAAAACATGTATATATTAATATATCAGATGAACACAGATTAAATGGAAGTAGAAAAATTGTATCTGTTGAGTTAGTGTAATAGAGCTGTATGCACATGGTCACAGATTAGATCTTAACATAGAAAAATTAAATTAACGGAGAATTAGTGTAGTAGAAATGTAAGTTATTCTTTTCTTTCAAATGCTGTTTTAATGTTGTCATTGAAATAAATAAAAATTAGTGTAGGGGGAGGGACTGAGTACCTCAGGAATTAAGTATAATAATAGCTTCAGAAATATGTTGCTCTGAAATGAATAAATAGAGACTAATGAACCAGAGAGTGTTCACCAAATGGTCCAGGGAGCAAGCAGTTAGCAAGAGAAGTAAGAGGAGAGGAGCCACCGTGTCTGTGCCTGGTGGGGTGGCTGGCCAGGACACACTGACTCCTCTCCTTGGGAACTCTAGGGTCAGACCTACAGAACAAGAGAGAAGGAACTGGGGGTGAGGGAGTAGAAGAAAATCCAGTTTGCAGAGAATGAGGAAAACCAGTCTTCTGGAGGGGCCTGTTGAGGATGGGAGTAGGCACAGGGTTAATAAGAGACATTCTAGATCCTGTCAATCTCCAATGAGACATCTTCCTTAGGAGGAGAAGGCTAAAATCTATACTTGTGAGACAACTACTATAACTGCAGAACAGACCCAATCTGGTTTAACTTTGTTTTTGTGTAATACACTGGTGGACTGTTTTCAGTTGCCCTGGACCCCCAAGGTTGCAAGTCACGTAACTTGAGCATGCTCAGATAAACCGAGTGTGCAACCACCGGTGCAATCTAAATGCTTGGACCAAGGAATGGGACTGAATTAAGAAGCAGACACCACATGCCAGGATCTAGGATCCGATCAGATGAAGCTCTGGTGTCAGCTCATGGCAGGATCCAATCAGATCACACCTCCTGCCATCACCTCGCTGCAAGATCCAATCAGATCATGCCTCATTACCCTTTGACTATAAAAGCTGCCCCCAATCTCAGATTGGGGAGGCAGATTTGAGCCAGTCTCCTGTCTCCTTGCTTGGCAGCCTTGCAAACAACTTTTCTTTCTACAAAAACCCAATACTTCAGTGCCTGGCTTTCTGATGCACACAGACAAACAGACCCAGTTTAGTTCAGTAATATTACTTTCAAAATTTGATTTCTCATGTCCCTCAAAAAAAAAAAAAATTTGAGCATACACCTCCAATATATGTGTGTTCATTTAATGCATACATATACTGTTGTATGAATACATTCTATACATTACAATACATATGAAAAAGGTATTTAAAAATGATATGCTTAACCTAAGGTGCTTAATATTTTAAAATCTTTTTTACCTTTATTAAAAATATAATAATAATAATATAAAATGAATACTATTTTTAGGAGGAGCTATGGAGTTAAATATACTTCAAAATTTCAAAAACTTGGTTTAACAGTTTGGGATGTGATCATTCAGAAGTATGGTTTAAAGTTCATAATAAATGGATATTGGTTTTAACAGCTGCTAGAACTGAAGATACCTCACAAGGATACATAGATTTTAATGGAAGAAGTATGTTAGTGGCAGCATTTAACACATTGACTGCCACACTAGGAAAAAAAAATGTTTTCCTTGGGGCCAAGGTGTTTTATTAGGAAAATAGAATAAAAACGTTGAAAACAAAACAATTCTTTCTAAGTTAATGAAAAATTTGTTATTTTTTTATTGCTTACTGTGCATGAGTTACATGCAACTTGAAAAATAGTTCTCTTGGCTCCCGAGATAAAGAGATGTCCCAGTTACATATGCTTCATGAGGCCCCAGGTGCAAAACTAGCATGAGTTAAACACAACTTATATGGCAGTTAATGTGTTAATCAATCATAACGGTCATTTTCTAACCCTATTCGCCACTTGTGCAAAGGTTTTGGTTGAAATTGGGCATTAACTTTGCAGAGTTTTTCTTGCAAACTCATTGAAAGGTACTATGTTTTTAATAGTTTTTAACACATAAATGCTCTAAAATTCTTTATAAGATTTAAAAATATAAAATTTTGTTCTCAAGATTTTAATTATGCACATGAAAGATTTTGTTGGCAAACATCATTTTTGTAGGAAAAACAGAAAGAAAGAAAAGAAAAATCATGTAACAATGGGAACATTTACAAAAATCCATTTTGAAAATGCCCTTTGTAGAGCATTGCTTTTTTTTCAAAAAAGTAATTATTTTCTTATTTGTTGTTACAACATCATCTTTACCTTGGAGAGACAGGTTTTGTGTTCTTGTCTTTGCCAAAATAGCCTTCAGGAAGCACCCCACTGAGACCTACTGTACTTGTTTTCATTAATCAGATCTGCAAATTTGAAACTCTTGACTTTTTGTAGAAGAAAAAAATGCATAGTCATCTTGAAGTTTCATTATTCTATTAATAATCAAACTTGCCTAGAAATAAATATCAGACCTCTATATAGTAAACTATTTTCATCATCATTCTCTATCTTATTACACAAAATGGTAAAAATTCTACTAGTTTTAAGTCGTGATTTCATAAAATTAACAATACGGATGACATTCTTTAGCACTTTTGGTACTTCTGTCCTTAGCTTCTTTGCTGCATTAGTAACTTGTCTACGACCAATGGGGTGAATACATTTCATGTTCTGGTCTATTTTTGTAACCTTATCTTGAATTCTTTTTTTAAAAAAATATATTCATGCATTTTATTTTTAAAAAATTTTGGGGGCACATGTGATAATTTAATACATTCATATGATTTGTAAAAATCAAATCAGCGTAATTGGGATATCCTGAATTCTTTTTTATTTCAGTTAAAGCAGCTGTTACCTTATATAATTTTCCCATAAAGCACTATTTTAACTAATTAATGAAGTCATTAACTTTTGAAAAAAATATCTTTTGTGGCATCTTTGGTACCTTTAGTGACTTACAAATAAGTAGATCTATTTCATCATTGAAACAGAATCAAGCAAATGTCATTAACTGGAACATGTGAGAAACAGCAGTACTTTTGTCCAACTGCATAGCAAACTTCCCACACTGCATACTATTTCTTTAAAACTTCAGCAGTGTTTCTGTGCATCTTCCAACAGAATTTGCTGACAAAATCATGCACTTCATTTTTGTACCTATATTGTTGTTTATGCATTATTTTAACTATTTTACCACATTGGAAAATAGTTTTCCCGATGGTATATATTGCCTTAAGCAATTAAGTACAAAAAAAAAAATGCTCAAAACAGGCTCTTAAATAATCAGTTTACTAAAATTCTGGACTAGATCTAGTATTGCATAATTTTAAACATTGCTAAAACATTTAAAACTATTTGTATTCATATTGTGAATATTTAGGTCTTAAATGTCTTGCTAATTATGACAGCCACATATCAAGTATTATCTCAAGGCACAATCTGTGCTTAAGGTGAGGTTTTTCTTTAATGCTAGTGGTTGTAAATTTGTCTTCACGGTCTCTTGATAGCTTTGAATTTCATTTTTGTCTGACTTCTTGTCAATGTGAATAGATTGTCATTGTTTTACCTCATAATAAGCACATCTTAGTAGCAAGAGAAGTGTTAACCTAGCCATTTTCTTGTTTGCTTACACCTGCATTCATTGTGTTATTTTTAATCTTTTCCCCCAAAGAATTTCTTTAGTTTATCTGCACATTTGATAAAGGTTAATTTAGTTAAAATGTAAAAATTTAGTCCAAAAACCTACTTTACTGAATGAGCCTATATAAACTCCAGCTTCTTGACATGTCAAAAATGGATTAACTAGTGAAGGGGGCTTTGGTGGAATCTTCCCCTCTTCCCTCAGGACATGTCAGGTACCACACAGGAAACGGGACCCGCTGACATACAGACTGAGTGAGGACGACAGTGTCAACCCATATCTAAAATATCAGTCAAGCTCAAATTCTTTTCTTTTTCTTAAGATAAAATATCTTGGGATGCTAATAATTTTTCCCCTCACCCCATGGATCTTGGGCTTCCCACTTCGATGACCAACATTCTAGAGCATGAACCATTTTCAGGTGACTGCCATTTAAGTCCTCTCTGCCCATCGTGTGGTGTCAGAGGAGGGCATCACAGGAATGGATATCTGGACTAAATAAAACCCTCGAGTCAGGGCAAAACACTCAGACTTGCCATGCAATGTGACAGAGAGCCGTACTCAACAGAGCTTGAATTTTTAAGGACACCCACTTTCCTTTGCCCATCCCCCCATAATAGTTCAGGCCTCCTTCAGGGATCTTTGTGAAAACACATCTGTGATTTCCAAGGTCAAAAGTTTCTTAATAAATCCAAGCCCCATTAAAACTCACTAACCTTATAGTCCAGCCTGAGGGCTGAGTCAACCTGTGCTTCAGCTATGGAAATAGCCCAGCCCTCTGTCCCCATCCCCCTCCACAAAAGGAAATGGCTAAGTTCAAGTCCAAGAGTCATCGTACATGGTAGAATCATCCTTTCTTTGGTGAAGAAAGAGCCCTGAACAAGGGACCTGCGGGATGAGTCAGCTATCAGACTGCGGTCCCTGCGGCCCTTGCCTCCAAGTTTCTGTGACTCAAAGAGAAGAGAAACTGGACACTCACGCCTCTGTGTGTTGCTCCACACGGTTTAACACTGTTACGTCAAGGCATCCAAAAAGCCACTAGTAGCAGTCACAGCTCCACAGACATTTTAAATACAGTTAAACTCACATCCTCAAAATATTTGGAGGAAGATCACATTTCAAAGAAGAATCCCATGAAGAAACCTATATAACTGTTTAAAACCTATGTTTTATTTTACATTGTACAAAAGGGATATCTATTTGGGTCCTTAAAATATCAGGTTTTATTGTCCTCTAGGAGGCAGCCAACCAGAGTTGAACCCCAAAGGATGGGAACACACAGCTTTTCATTTCTGTGCTTGGCAAACACTGGTGGAACGAAAGTGAAGTTCATTAGGAACAGCTGAGCCAAGCAGTGTGCTTGGTCACCTGCCTCCGCTTCAGACGTAACTAAGAGAGGGAAGAGGGCTGAAACAGGTGCCAAAGCTTGGAATCAAAGCCTTCTGGGAACAAAAAAAAGCACGAGAGTCATTTGAAGTCATTTGGTGTTCAAAACTCAGGAATTAAAAATGCTTATACCTCATTTAATACCTGGACATCAAAAATAAAGTAGAAGTCAACATTCCTGACCGTGGCCCAGGGGTGCCCATAAGTAGAAGGGTATGAAGTCAGACCAATAACACTATAACCACACGACGATGCTTTTATCTTTTTGCCCTTTATGGTTTACGATTACCATGACAATTCCCAAAAATAATGCTGGAAGTTTAAATGCAATTGTCTTCAGCGGGATGTTTGGGTTTTCCATCTTCCATGGTTGCAGCCTGTCACCCCGCAGTGGCTGCGCTGACCCCATTCTCAATGGCTCTGACCCAGGTGCCAGAGAAGTGGGGCACTGGGATAAAACTAAGAGCATCTCTGGATCTAGCTCTGAAACCTCAACCCCCTTCAAATAATGGAAAGTCACTCTTTTATGGACTCTCTTCCCACATAAAAACAAATGGACCCTGAAAAGCTGCTCCGTAAGTGGCTTCAGGGAACACTCTGCAGACTGAGACTGAGGGTGTGCCAAAGTTGCCAGTTTACTAAAAGAGACCACCCCCATTGCCCACTGGCTGTCGTAGTGTTGGAAACTGTCCTGCTACTCACATTTTCTCTTAAAAGGTTTCTGATTCCAGAAGGCTTGAGTTAGAGAGACTGAGGAAGGATAACTCCCTCCCGCGTCCAGCACCAAGAGCTTAGCATGGGTGGGTTTCTCAGGTCAGCTGCTCACCTACTAGCAGGTACCCGAGGGCGAGGGCTGTTGTGATAGGAGGGGACGCTGTTGGGGTGGGGTGGGGGACCTCCTAGCGGACCACATGAGAATCCAGTCAGAGGAGGGCTGGCAGCTTTCCGCCTGGGGAGGGCTCAGATGTTGCCATTCTGGAGGGAGCTCCAGAGGCTGAAAACAGCCTAACGGCACAGCTGTGAAACACACACGGCCCACGCGTACGAAACTTGACTGAAGCTCCCGGCACTCTCTCTCGCTGTGCTTGATTTCAGCCACAAGATGGCAGGCGACAGCCCTGGGATCCTGCACAGCCTTGCCCGGTGGCATCTGAAGAGCTGACAGACCCGAGCTCCCTCTGTCCACGCGCCAATGGGCATCATTACGCTCTTAAAAGGGGCTATAAGCCAAACTCTCGTTGAGATGGAAGGTTCTAGATGTAATTACCATCCATTTACAGAACATGTAGAGAAACTTGATTTTCTATTTGTTTTTACTGTAAACAATGAACTGTAAAAAAAAAAAAAACTATCCTAATTTCATTAGTTACCACTTGTAGTGTTGAAAGAAAAGTTCTAGAATTTGAGTCAGAGGGTATGAATTCTACTTCTCGTTCTTCTTTAAGAGGATACTTGAGCCCAGGAAACCACCCCAGAGCCTCAGTTTCCTTTCTGGTACAACGAGAAAATAAAACTCGGATGAACCCTGGGATACCTGCCAGAAACCAATGAAACAGCACGTGGGGAAAGGGGCCGGAAAGACGAAGTGGGGCACGAATGAATGGTCCCGCAACGCTTCGTTTAAATTTCGTCCTTGGGGAATGGGCTGTTCCACATGGTGAGTTCTCCACGTAATTGAATTTTAAATGCTGAAACTTGTTTTCCTTTTAACCTTCTGTAATGGAAATCTTTCTAAAGTGTATTACACGCTTCTCTGGCTTCTTAAACAGCAAGCTGAGTATCATTTAACCTTTCCTTAATGTCTCTAGGTCATCGTCATCATGATGACGACCTCTTACTGTATATACAGCCCTGTATATAGGGTCAGGTGCCTTTGGGCATATCCAGGTGGGCAGGACCCTCATGCTAAATGGCCCCAGAGACTATATTACAAAGCTATAATTGGAAACTCTTCCTCTCCACCGTCTCCTACCTACATCGCTACCTGCAGTCATTTCTCCAAGTAACACCTTCTAGCAGCCTCTTGACACTCTGTTTAAAATCTGCTGCAATCCAGAGAAAACTCAACGTTGCCACGGGTAACCAGAGTCTAAGCTTGTAACATCCCTAAATTTAATTTTACACACAATTTCCAGGAAGAGGGTACCGTGCTGAAGGTTACTTCTGGCCGGGCTGATGTTCAGGGCCTCACAGTATGTAATGGTCCCGTACCAGTTGGCCAGCCGCCCTGACCCTTCTCCTGGGACCACGCAGCCTTCTCACACTCCAGGAGCTCAAAGGTGCGGGCTCTGGGACCCTGTTCCTGCATGCACTGGCATCCTTTCCAATTAGTAGGCACCCATGCCATACAACTTACTCGATATCTGAATATCACTCCAGTTGCTGGGCCAAAGATTATTCTTTGTCTTACCTGTTGAGCGAATGGCAGAGTTCGAGGCTCTTCTCTTTCCCTCAAACTAAAAGGCCTTTTCCCATTTGCATGCTGTGCTCTGGGTTCAGGTCGCCCGAAGCTGACTGGGTGGGGTGTTAATAGCTACCTCTGATTGAACATCCACCATGTGCCAGATGCCGTATTTAGTCCATCAAGTAAATCATCTTGTCTCATCCACTAAACAGCCCTGTTAAGGAACCAGCATCAACCTCCTGTGGCCCAGGGAATGTGCCACAGTCTCATGGCCAATGAGCAGGTCTGGATGCCAGAGCCGCCTCTCTCTGAGGCCCGTGTTCTTTGCACTACGCTCTGCTCACGTTTATTAATGTGTAAAAATGTCCGAAGTTCACATTCTGAAAAAATACGTTTCAAGTGAAACGTGGGCCCTTTTACTTTTCAGAAAAGGCTATTTGTTTCTGTTTTGGTGTGTGGGTTTTGTTTTAATTAATTCCATATTTTGTTACCAATTTGGAACAATCTGTCCTCAGGGAACAGATCTGGTTTACTTATAGAAAGCTAGGGAGGGACTGGAGTTACAAAGTATTCCTTGTAGGAACTAATCTAAAAAACCTTCCCATTTCTCCCTGCAGTAAACACAAGTAGATGGAATATTCCAGAAAAATCCCGTCATCTCCAGAGTGAATGTGATAGAGCTCACAAACAAAAACTTCCCTCCACGTGTTATCAGCTATGCTTGCAAGATGGAACACGTGACATCAAACATGACTAATACCTCCCCATCCCAGAAAGTTCTTCAGAAGTTCACACCAGGATGAAGCTGTTACCACGTGAAAGAATGAGTGACTCGGGGAGCTGAGAAGCAAACTGCAGACGTCAGGATTACCAGCCGGTGGGAAGGCAAGAATGGGGTCTGTAATTTGGGGGCAGTCACAGGTTCCAAACTGGATCTGGGATACAGAAGGCCTCTCAAATCCATAGCTATGAATTTTCTGTTCTTTCTCTGGAGATGAATATTCCAAATTGACCCTAATTTTTGAATTAAGCAAACCATGACCTCATCTTCCACATTTTGCACCTGCTCCTCCCACACTTAACACACATGTGATTCTCAGAGTGTCCTCTTCCAAAAACATCGACAGGGCTCTAAAGGTTCCAGACTTAACTTGTGTCAGGGAGGAAATCATCTGAAAAATTGACTTGCTGTAAAGTGACAGGTCAAAATATCACCTGTATTAGTTTTCTAGGGCCACCGTAAAAAAGTACCACAAACAGGGTGGCTTTAAGCAACAGAAATTTATAGTCTCACAGTTCTAGAGGCTAGAATCGAGGTGTCAGCAGGGCCGAGCTCCCTTGAGGTGCTAGGCAAGGATCTGTTTCAGGCCTCCCTTGTAGCTCTGGTAGTTCCTTGGCTTGTAGCAGCATAATTCCATGGCATTATCCGTCTGTGTGTGTGTGTGTGTGTGTGTCCAAATTTGCCCTTTTTATAAGGACATCAGTCATAACGGAGTAGGAGCCAACCCTACTGCAATATGACCTCATCTTAACTAATTACATCTGTAATGACCCCAAATAAGGTTATATTCTGACGTCCCAAGGATTAGGACTTCAACATACGGACTTCGGGGGTACATAATTCAACTCATAACATCACGTAAGCGAGTCTGAATTCAAAATCAAACTCAAGAGAAGGAGCAGAACAGACTGCACAAGAGAGTAGCTCACATTATTACTGTATGTGCTGGAATGGATGGTCTATCACAGTGGCAGATAAGTCCTGTTGCTTACAAAGAAGTGAGAATAGGCAGTCGTCAACTGAGGGAGCCATTTGCTTAGGGACAGCAAGGTACACTGGGGTCTCTGCAGAACCCTAATTCCTCCTTACCAATTTTTAGGACCAAACCGCCCCCCACAACACACACATAGGTAGGTGGAAAAATTTAGTGCTGAAGGAAGCTGTTAGTTACAAAGAGTGAAAAGGAACATCTTGAGAACATTCAGAACACTTTCAGCTCCCTACCACCTACATCTCAAAGTGCTTATAGTCCTAAAGCTCTGGCTAGATATAAGTTTGCCAAAGGGATTCTATATTAAAAGTTGGTTTCTCTTTCTAAGCTGAGGCAGGGCGCTTCTGTTTTCCTTGTCAGTTTGGATAGGTGGAAGCCTTACAGTTTGTTCTAGTCATTTTCTTTCCTGATATCTGTGGTTATACTGAGGAGGTATTTTGTGAAGCTGTAAATCATCCGTGCAATTAGGCACCAGACACGCCACAAGGACCAAAGTACAGCCCTGAGGCGGACGCTGAGGTCGTACAGTACGGTGGTTAGAAGCACAGAGTATGGAGCCAGGTAGACCCAGGTTCAACTCTGGTTCTGCCTCCGACGTAGGTGGCCTTGGGCAAGTTATGTATGGCCAGCGTTTCTCATGTACGTAGAGCTGTCCTGTATAGAGCTGTGGTAGGTATTCAATGAGATAGTGGCTGGCAGATGTCCACTGTGGCAGAAACTGCTCAATAAATGGTACTTCTCATCATTATTCAAGAGAACTAGGGAGTGAACCTTGAACACTCAAGCTAGTCTCTTCTGTCTTGTTAACTTCCTGTTTGCCATGAGGCAACAGGAGTGCAGGACAACAGGATTCCTTGACTCACTACCTGAATCCATGTCACGCTCTCTTTCGTGAAGACCAAGCAGTAGGTCCTGGCCTTCCCCTTCCCACACCACATCTCAGTGGCTTCAGGGCACAGCCTTCCTCACCTGGCCTTCACTACCCCGCGCACACATCACTGTAGAAGGGAACTTCAGAGTCAGTACTGTTTACTATTAATACTAAACAAGATTTTACTTCCTCAGCTGTCAAAAGCTTCCAGAAACCCAGTGTGTTCACCATATTTTCTTATTTTCTATATTCTTGATGCTCAGGCATTTGGACCCTTGATCCTGGACAGACTGTCCGTCCCCAGGGTAGCTAATTCCTGGAGACAGCAAACGACTGAGGGGTGTGTGGATCTTTGATATACAAACTAACCAATCTAGAATCACACCCAACCATTTCCTTTATCAAACTCTCACACACCAAGCTAATATTCCCCCTGCCTTAAATCCCTCATGGCCAGGTACTGGACAGCTTAAGGCCACCGCTACAGTCCAGAGCCTCCTGAAATTATTCCAACTTCCCAATTCTAGGCTTACTCGGCATGCCTACCCTGCCTCACCCACTCCTTCTCATGGAAACCTTGATAGAGGCTCAGGGCCATGCTCTCCCTTCCCCCACACCCCGCCTCCTCAACGCCCCAGTGGCCTCCCATGGTGTGCTGGGCCTCCTGTTTCCAGGGGCCTGTGAGTGTAAGCTTCTCTCTTCATGGCAGCCATCTCCGTGTCTGTGTCTCTTACCACATCTGACTAAAACAATTCTTGGTATGTTATGGAACAATTATGGATAACACAGGGATAACAACTATGGATCCCACAGGTCTATTCCCTGACCTTTTCTCCGCATTCCTATTTCCTGAACTCCCCTCAGTTTCGGCTATTTCAACCCAGATGCCAACAGGCCACAGCCATCCAGATAGCTCTTTCTGAGCACCCAGAAGGGGAGCAGTGCCCTGGAGTGGGCACCCAGCTGCAAGTTGGAAGAAGGGGGATTGAGCCTTGGCTCTGCCAGTCATCACTGTGGCTTTGCAGGAACTGTGGCATTGCAGGAACACAATGGAGAACGCAATGCAGAAGCCTCTGTGGGCTTCAGGAACAACTACACCCCTAATATTTTAGCATAGGCAGCTACAGCCAATCCCCCTCCCACCCCCAGGCCACCATCCCAGACATTTACCCAGGGTCTCAGAGAGAACCCAGAATTCCAGACTCAGTCCACTGTCCCCTCCATCATTCCTCAGAGCTTCCATGAAAGAGTCTAGTCCCATGTTCTACCTTCTGTCATGACCCTGGGCCCATCATCACCTTTCTATTCTTCCGTATCTTCTTTCTTTGCAAAACTGGGCATCATCCTAGCCTCCACCCAACAAGTAAATTAAAATACCAAGGAATACTACAACGGTAACTGGAAAGCCATCTCATCCCAGGAACTGATAAGTTTTCAAAGCCAGGGAAAGAAAACTTTGCCTCCTAAAGACTTAATAGCCTTAAGCAAGATAAGGGAAGAAGAGCTTCTTGAACAGAGAAGAGAAAATTTCTCCAGTATGGGAAGATTTTCTCTAAGGTCCTAAAGACTCCAGGAACCTCCAGGGTAAGAAATTTACAGTTTTCCCAAACATTGTCCACGTATAGTAGTAATTATGATATTAATGCTTATAGAGCACTGTTTACTAGACACAGTGCTAAGCCCTCTATATGTACTATTAACATTTCATCATTTACTCATTGTATCAATGATCTTATCATTCCCACTTTCCCGACAGGGAATCTGAGGCTAAGAGGTATAATTTTCCCAAGGTCAACCAGCTGGTGAGGAAAACCCGGGGAGGCAGCCCCAGTTTCTTCTCTGGAGTCGGAGCTCTTGACACTGTGCCCTCCTGCTGTATGTCCCTCCTGCTCTTCCTCTATTTCTCCACCCAAATCAGCTCCCTGCAAACCAGACAGCTGCAAATGGTATGGGTTCTCGGGAACTGCTTTGAGAGGACTGCCGCAAGCTCCATGGCAGTCCCCACTTCTAACCTGTGGCATCTTGAGCTTGGTGGTGGTCAGCCTTGCTCCTTTTCTGAGAACAATCTCTAATCTCTGCAATCATTTCTCTCCGATATCCCTCCTTGAAAATGAGCAGTCTCTCCCAGTAATGGCCAGTCAGGCACCCGGCCATTAGCTAAGAGCGTCTCTGCAGTTGAAGAGCAAACCCAAAGGAAATACTGGTGACAGTGTCTTGAGTAAGTATACACACCTGCTAGCCAGCCATCTTTTCCATGTACTGGATCGTTTATACTTAGACCACATCATATGTGCCTGATGACTTCTTACTGACCCTCCACGTCCAATCTCTACCCTTCTCCCCTCTGCACTTTGCCCCCCTGGACACTGACACATCAGTGGGCTCCCCATCCCCTGGCTTCTGGCTGGTTTCCACCGGCAGGAAGCTCTGGCAGGACATTAGAGGGATGCCGAAGATTAAGGTGAAGGTGTTTCTGCTCTGATACTCTCCCTGTAGGGTCTTTTCAGGTTAGCTGTCTCCCTCATCCAAAGGTCACCATGTTTCTCAAGGTGGCTTTCTCTCCATGACCCTCTCCTTCTAGGACCCAGGAGCCCTACTCACAGGGGCTCCTGAAAGCTTGATAAAACGTATGCATCTCATTCAGAATATCCTTAAATTCTCTTTCCCAGTCTCTTTCATCTATACCCATCATTAAAGCCTTGGGGTGCAGCAAAGGGTCATCTCAGCAGGTTTGGGGTATTCAGCCCATGTGCATCCCAAAGAAAGGACTGGCCCTTACCAGCTCCTGGGAGACAACATCTAAACCCTTGGAATATCCTGCCTTAAAACAGTGTCTTTGTATCCCTGGGAGTATTTGGCCAAGCCAGTGAGTTTATACTAACAGTGTGATTTAGGTGGGAGCCTTGCATCACGTGGCATTAGTCCTCCGGGGACGGAATACTAAATAACTAAGGTCAGCCACACAGGGACTCCACCATGCTCATGTGACCCACCCCCAATAAAAACCTTGGACACCAAGGCTCATGTGAGCTTCCCTGGTTGGCAACACCCATCATGTGCTGTCAAACACCATTACTAGGGGAAGTGAGCACTGTCTGCACAACTGCACTAGGAGGGACGATTGGAAGCTTGCACCTGGTCCTTCCAGGACTCCACTCGCTGCACCTTTTACCTTTGCTGATTTTAGTCTGTATCCTTTCACTGTAAGGAACTGAAACTATAAATATGACAGCTTTTCTGGGCTTGTGAGTACTTCTAGTGAATCACTGAAGCCGAGGGTGGTCTGGGGATCCCTGGAGTCTTATCCCCCAGTTCACCTGGGAAACAACAAAATAGTCCCATCTTAACTTACTACCATGGTTGGTGGCCATATGGCTAGAAAATAGAAAAATGCTCGAGAATAGTCCATAAACATTCAGATGAGACTGAAGTGGATCTTCCAGGATGGGGCTTCTGGACTGAGAGTCTGGGAGCCCCATGGCTGCTGTGACTAAAGTGATGTGGACAGACAGATGGAAACACATCCAAGACCTGAACTTTGGTGCTCCAGTTAGAGGTGAGATGCTGGATTAAATGGATAAGAGGGTCTAAACGTGCCATTTCTTATATTCTTGTTTCATGTACTGTTTCTTTTCTTTCTACTCTAAACTTTAGGGTAAAGGGAAATACCTGGACTCTGAGTCCTCTAAGAGAAAATGAAGCAAAAATGAAAAACTAAATACCACAAAGGTTCAACTTAGTATATTTTCCCTTCATAGGATAAACGCCATCAGCTTCTTACCAGCAGGACTCATAACCCTCTATAGCTGCAGATCCAGGATCAGACATTGGTGACCCACCAGGGCCCCATGTCCTGCCCCCATGCCAGCCATCATCCCCCCACTTACCTGGCCCCGCTCACATCAACTCCGACCATCAGCTGCCCGTTCAGGGAGAGGATCTCATCCCTCAGTCGGACCTTCCCGCTCTTCCCCGCCGGGCTGTTCTTCCTCAGCTCCGTCACCCAGATGCAGCCCACGTCCAGCACAGGGCCCTGGTGGGTTTTCCTCTTCTTGCCCCCTCTGCGCTTTTCGCCATAGTCCCCGAAAACAGGGATGTTCCCAAAACTAAGGCCCACAGTCTCTGTGTCCCCTAGCTCCTTGGTGAGGTACACAGTACAGATCTCCATTTCTGGGGGACTATGGTCAGGGGGGACTGTACTCTCGTCCACTGCAAAGTTCAGCTGGATGTACTCCTGCAGCTTCTGGATGGCCGCCTGGCAGAGCCGCTGCTCCGGCCCGTCCCCGCCCTCCTGCAGGCTGTTCTGCAGCCACTGGTAGAGGAGGGGCAGGTGCAGCACGGCATTGTCCTGGGTGATGGGCATGGTGCTCACTCCCAGACACCAACATCATGAGAGGTCTTGCTCCTGGGGGCTGGACCCCGCAGGGCCCCACATCCCTTGGGAACCCTGGCTGTCATCAGCTTTGCTTATGTTCATGTTCAGGCTGACAGATGAGCCTAGGGACACCTACTTGAGACTGGGCTATTTGCCTTGGCAAGAGGAGGACAGGACCCAATGGGAACAACAGGGGAACAATGGCTCTGGAGTATTCAACAAGGGAAGGAAGGAAGCGTCCAACAAGTCCTTGCTGGATTCATTTCACAGCAGGGCCCACACGAATGACATGGAAATGGGGGATTCCTCCAGCAGTGGCAGAATGTCCTCTCCTGGGCTCATTCACACCTGGGAGAGGAAGAGGAAAAAACAAAAAAGTCCAGTTGCAACAGTGAGCCTCCTGACTTAGAACACACGGGATTACAGAAGGACCATGTTTACTTTTCAGACAGCAAGTGCAAGCCCAGACCCTATGCCTCTCCACGTTCCCCAGTGTGGCTCCACCCAGTGCTCACACACACACACACACACACACACACACACACACTCTCCTTTCTCCCAGACAGAAAACTCTAGAACACTGCCCTTCTCCAGGAAGTTTCCCTGATCAGCAGAGAAATGAGATGACTTTGCCAGGACAACCCCCATCAATATGCCAGCACAGTCACCTTCACCCTGGAGGCTGTGAGACAAGCCCCCCTGGTAGGCTGTACAGAGTCTGGACACATTTAAAAGCTTACATTCCTCAGAAGTGAAAATCTATGTCCGTGTGCCTCAGTCAGCCCAGCTGCACACACAGGAGGGCTCTTCATTCCAGAAATATGTCCTGACAACGCTACCGAGGGGAAGAAAGAGGCAACCAGCACCAGAGACGTCCCAGCTCCGCTCTAGGGCAAAGCCATTCATCAGCTCCGCCCTGGTTCCATCTTTATCACATAGATTCTGAGCAAATCCTGTCCCTTGGCATCCTACAGCTTTTAGTCTCCTCTCTCCTTTTCCTCTGGTAAACTGTTGACACCTACCTATTTTTCGGCCAACCCCAAAGCCATCACCTCCAGAGAAACATTTCTCCAAACTTCTGAGTGAGCAGCCCTGGCCTTTCCTTCACTTGCTCTTTAGCACGTTGCTTGCAGTCACCAGCCAGCAAGGCCAGCGGAGGCAGGGGGTCTTCCTACTAGAGCTGGAGCCTCGCCCCCTCTGGATTCTGCACAGTTCCTGGCACATACTCGGTTCCCAGTGAAAGGTTAATTGAATTCCACGCCAACTCGTCTTCTCCCTCAAAGAAAATTTTCACCTCCATTCTCCGTAAACATAGAAAAATGATCCCTTTCACTCTCTTCTCCAAACTTCACTTTCTCCTAGAGAAAGTCAATATAAACTGTGCCATCTAAGGTGGAAAACATTCTCCAGCTTCTCAGGAAGTGACTTAACAAGGAATAATAATGCATGGGAGAGGTGTCAGAAGCTATGTCAGTAATAAATGACCTTATTAAAAGAAATTTCCAATATAGTGTACTTTGAGTTTCCAAAGAACTTGAGTGCCAGCTATTAATTGGTTCCAAATAAATCAAAAGCTTAGCAAATAGCATCTACATAATCACATGGCTATTAAAAAGAAATGCAAGATCAAAAAAAAAAGATAATCCTTATATGTACAAAGACTGAATGTCTCCTTTGGCCAAATTAAGTAATACCTCTCACTGAAAAATAACTTCATATGCATACATATTAAAATCTTATGAAAAAATCAAAACATTTTCCGTCAAGCCTAACAACCTTTATGAGTCTCCTTTTCCACATCTATGAAATGAGAAAGTTAAGCTTTCTTATTAAATGATCTCTCAGGTCTCTCCTACTCAACACAGAGGTCTTCAAATACAGTGATAGCGTCTTATTTATCAATATATTCACTACCCCAGCACAGCATCTATCACATTGCAGACCTTCAAAAATTTACAAAACCTGGGCCAGGCATGGTGGCTCACACCTATAATCCCAGCAATATTGGAGGCTGAAGTGGAAGGATTGCTTGAGGCCAGGAGTTTGAGACCAGCCTGAGCAATAAAGCAAGACCTTGTCTCTTAAAAAAAAGAAAGAAAGAAAAGAACAATCAGTCGGGCATGGTGGCTCACACTTGTAGTCCCAGCTACTCTGGAAACTGAGGCAGGCACATTGCTCGAGCCCAGGAGTTCAAGGCTGCAATGAGCTACGATCACACCACTGCACTCCAGCCTGGGCAACAGAGCAAGATCCCGGCTCTTCAAAAAAAAAAAAATTTACAAAATTTTTTAAAAGATCCTTTAAATAAAAATCGTAATGGCCTGTGATTCAAGGTGTTAGTCACTGTTCAGAGGATTCCATACATATAAAAACAGTGTAAGTATCTTGGGCAAGATGGTATAATAGTATGAAATTTTTTCTTGGTGTCAATTTGTATTCAATCATTCATTCTTTAAGCAAGTATTTATCAAACATCTATTAAGAAAGAACCAGGCCTTTCATTTGGCACTGAGAATATACTATCAATAGGCAAATTCCTTGCCCTGAAGGAATTCATATTCTAGTGGAGAGACGCATAAGTAAATGGAAATTAGCGTGTAATAAGTCTATGACAACCCTCTTAACAGAACTGACAGAAGTTCCTGGCAGCAACGTTCACATAATATAAGCCCCCCAGCCCCGCCAAGTGGTCCAGAGCCGGGCAACTCTCCCAAGCTGGGACAATCAGAATTCTTCCTTGAGTACTGAGTACTATGACTCAGAGAGAAAGAGACCTAGTCTACAGTATGTGGCAGGAACTACAACTTTTGAACTGGGGGCTCTGGATGGCGATATTCTACCACTTGTGTATACTGAATAGCGACATCATTCTGCCAAGAAATAAAATAAAGTTAATCAGTAGAGGGCAGAGGTTCAGGACTGGTGATAGGGGTCCTCTGGCTTCCTCACAGCGTTCCCGGTCTTAGTTTTGGCGCCCTCGACGGCATTGCCCTCTCCCTCAATCTGAAAGACTTTAACCATGCTTATGGTAAATTACACAGTAAAATTTTAAATACTTCAACAAAAAGAGAAAAAGTAAAGAAAAAAACTAAACAAAACTTTAAATGTCAATGGATTTTAACTTGAGTTGTTTTCTACTATTTGCAACTCAAAAGCTGTTCACTAACACATTGGAGGTGAACAAAGCTAATTGGCTGTACTTGTGCCAGTTGTCCATCTGTAGTCCAATCCATGTTGGCCAAGGGGGTGGGGTCACAAGATAGCAACATGGAGGCAGGGAGAACACCATCAGACCGGAAACGTGGGGTAGGAAAGCCAGGAGGCCAGGAGGAAAAGTTTTCAGAAGAGGAAAAGCTGTTGCAAGACACTTAGTCTTATTCTTAGGTGTTCATGGGCTACAAAACCTTCCAATTCCGTACCTATAATTGAGAACCTTTCAGTAATCCTTCCAGTTCCTTATTCTCGAAATGAAAATCAACTCATTTTCCTGAGATTTTCTATAAACAGGGGAAGTGGAGGCATTTCCATCCACTTGCAATGATTTGAGATGACTCAGGGCATAGCAAACAATAGACGATTTTGTAATACTATGAAAACTGTGGTTCTTCCACAATATCCAATGAAACATTCCAGTGAGCAAAATGTTGACCCAGAGAAGACAGAGAAGAGAAATCTGCAGTTAAAAATACTGACAACCCTCAATGGCTGGTCTGTGCAGAGGTCTAAAAACTTCCCATCCTGAAGATCAATCCATTTTAACAGTGAAAAGAATTTGTGGACAAGGAGGTTTACCGTAACAACCCACTCCACTGTTGTCTATCACATATAATTCTCCAATTAGTTTCCCATCTCAAGCAAATAGCCATGATAATTTAAATTAATTTTGAGTAGCTAGAAGCTGACAGCCTTAGCATTCAAAATAAAATGCTTCTGTTCCTGAGATAATGGATTGATACAGTGTTAGAATCTACCAACTTTCTTAGATCCCCTTTGCAGCTAAGTCATTTATTCTCAGTAGAGGCAATGTTACTCACAAGAGAGTGAAAACTAGTTCAGGGGGAGCCAAAAAAAAGTCAGATATTATAATGGTTAGAAGACATCTCCCCCCTGCCACCTGCCAAAGCTCAATCCTCCCAACAAAATCTTATTCCTTAGTATGTCATTCCTCATGTTAGAAGTTAAATTTAATTTTTCTCCAGGTGGAGGTAGGAGGATAATAATCAAAAAAGGTTGAGAAACACTTAACTAAGTGAAACTAATCATCTGCCACAAGCCCAGGGTCACCCAAAATTCAGAGACTAAATCCTTAACCTGGCAGAGGGTATGAAAGGGTCCTCTGGTTCTCTAGACCGTGCCCAGACAGTCATGTACTAGCTCTCCCTTCCAACTGTCCTGGAGTCTAGACATCCTCCTACTCTGACCTCTGCTAAGTTCAGGTGAGTGCACTCAGGTGAGTGCAAGAAAACAGCTGAGGACCAGAAAACCAAAATGAGTATTAAAAATTGTTTCTGTTCCCCACCTACTTCTAAAATATATTTGCTGTAGCTTCAAATACTAAAACAAGTTTGTGAGTCTGCGGTTGAAGATTGTTTACTCAGAATGTTAGGATCTGGCCAGTTCTGGATTAATAATATTTCTGGAGTTTAGATATCTCCATTCTATAAGAGCATAATGACCGGGGAAAGAGGGCATTTATGAGGTAATGTACATTTGTACGATGGCAGCTCAATACTCTGAAACAATGCCATCTACTGAACAGGTAATTGACTGACAACAGTCACAGCGTCTGTGTGAGCAGCGAGACAGCCGTGAGGTCACTGCGATTGCCCGTTACACCGTCACCATCCTGTCCACGTGGTGTGGATCGGGCAGCCGTGATACCACCAACCCCCGATCCACAACCCTGCAGATCACACTGTGAATATACAGTGTGTATTATAAGAAGTTCTTCAGTTACACTGGACTAATTTTTTTAAAAAGGATAATTATTTTACAAATCCTTTCGTAACAATTGTGCTGTTTAGATGCTTCTGGTATTTAGGCTTTGCGGCACATGATCTATTTCCTGTATTTAAATTCTTAGCATGTAACTGCACAGGATCTGACCTCATCATTAATTAACAATGACTCAAATATTTATAGTAGCCAGAGTAATACACTCTGCCATTAGCTAGCTGGCAAAGTCATTTGGGCCTCAGTTTCCTTATCTGCCAAATGAGGTGGTTTGACTAAGTTTCTTTCCAGCTACGGCCTTCTGAGTTTTGGAGCTGAGTTAGCAAGTCAGGGATGGAGTCACTAGCCTCATTAAGAAGCATATACACAACACATGGAACTTTTAAACTGCAGAGGAGATGGCCAAATTGCTTTATCAGACTTTGAGTATCTGCCAAGACAAAGGGAAGAGGGGGCCCCAGGGATGGTTTTACATTCATGTGCTTACAACCCGAGCCCAGCTCTTCCAGAAGACAAGAAATATATCCTACTACATAAAAGGTCTTTGGAGCAGCAGAAAGAAGGTTTCAAGAAGTGGGGAGGGACTTGCCTGGGGGGTGGGGTACAATAGGAAATCCGGTGTTTCCACCGAGGCCCCAGGCCTCTCCAGTTTGGCAAGGGCCTAAATTGTGCAGAGACCAGCCCCCCGCTCCCCTGCCCGGGCTGCTCGCTTGCTTGCAGGAGTTAGGGCTGGAGGGCCTGGAGCAGAGAATCCTCGGAGGAAATGAAAGATCACTCAGGGCTGCAAAGGTTCAACCCTGTGCCTCTCTGAGAAGCTCCCCTCTTCCCAGGCCTTGCTGTGGGAAAGGCCTCAGATACTGCGAAACCAAGTAAGTCAAAGTCCATGCAAGTGAGAGGAAATGGAATCCTCATTTGACCTCTTCCAGTCAGGAACTCAGAACTGAGGAGAAGGAAGGACTGTGAAGGAGCGGGATATGCTGGCCCCAGTGCCCTCGACGGCCCTATGGCTACTCCTGCGCCATCTTGGCCTCCAATAGGGGTGGCAGAGAAAGAAGCAGAGAGAGTATAAGATGACTAGAGATGCATGAATGGAGAGGAACTAGGCCGAAAATCATCCAACCTTGGGGAGAGGTCTGGGAAATGAGGAGGTTGGACCCACTGTTGCACAAGCTCCTGCTGTTGCAGGGACATGAGCACAGTTAAAAGACAGGCCAGGGAGGCTGCTGGTGGGTAGGCCAGGGGGATGTCATGGGGTGTCTGTGATCTCGATGAACTTCCCACCATCCATGTGCTCAGGCTCCCAGGCTTAGAAACATGAATTCGGTCAGCGCACTGAAAGGGTACCTACCGCTCACGTGCAGATATCCAGTTACCAGAGGACAATTATTAAGTGGGCAGGATGTTTGCATCGACCTAATCGGTGCATACTTTCCCTGAGGGCAGGACACAGAGGAAGACAGACTTCGGAAGGTCCAGGTAAGCACGGGAAGGGCCCCCAGCTCAGGGAGCTTCAGGCACACTCACCCTCACACTGTGGTTGAGACTTTGCACAGGAAACTGCCAACTTAGCTGGGTCTCCCCTTTACTGGACAGCACTAGAAGAGGCACCACTAACTTCTGGCTCCTAGAGGTTTTCTGCCCTGTTCTCTGAACTGACCACCCCCTTCTATTCACACCTTCTTCCTCCTAACTGCACGCCACGATGTCAGTAAGTACCAATTTCTAGTCTCCGAATTACAGACACGTCCATCTTAGTCCATCCTCCGCAGATCGCTGCGATTCACATGCTTTCAACGACAACGTCTTACCTTGGGCGTCCCTGCGGCCAGTCATTCAACCCTGTACGTTCTATTTACTAGTTTAGTTCTCAAAATAGAAACATGACTTCTTTATGTCTCAGTTCAGGGATGTGGGGAGGGGATCTCACTGTCGCACCCAGGTACCAAGGACACATTCCAGATTTAGCGCAGCTACGGGAGCCCACAGAGCGGCCACCACCAAGGGCACTGTCCAGCGGCAGTTCCGCCCTGCCCGGAAGGGTGCGTGTGAGGGCTTGCGGGAGGCGAGGCGAGGAGGGACAGGCCTAGAGTCACAGAGCAAAGCTGGGAGTCATCGATGTTCTCCTTTCTACTCCTGACACGGAGCCCTGCCGAGGAGCCTTACGCTCTGAAATTCCAGACAGCGCTTGCATTTCCCCGAGCCCTGCGGCCCTGTGGCAGCGCTCCCACTCCGCAGATGGGCGAACAGATTGAGAGGACACCGGTGACTCGGTTGACAGTCAGAGCACCGTGTGTCCATGACGTCACTTGGCAAAAACTTACTGCAGATTGGATGCCAGGTTCTCATCCATTAGGTGAAGCTTCTCTCCAGGAAAATAGGAAATTAAGGAAGAAAGGAAGAAAGGAAAAAAGGAAGAAAAGGAAGAAAGAAAAAAAAAACCTTCGTAATTGTCTGTATTAGAGAAAATGTAGGCACTGGGGCACATCTATACAGGGGAAATGTAGACAGTTGGGTACATCCTGGGTTTAAAGTTTTAGGACAGAAGTCTGGGCTTTCTGTGGCTGAGCCCTGCAGAGAGAGGTGCTGTGGGAAATAGATGCTCTCAGGAATGCCGCTGATCTGGGGAATTACCAAGATTAGCGAAATGGCCATTACCTGCCGCCCACCAAGTTCCGCTGAAGCATTTCCCACATGCTTTAGGCACCCTGGTTGGACGACTCCAAATTCAGCATCGTTCTCCTCGTGACGCTGAGCACGTAGACTGTGCCAAGTCAGACTAAAGGAATCCTGCGAAAATAACTGAAGACTTGTTCTCAACTTGAAATCTCAAGACTTTCTGCCCGAGGAGGTGATTAAAAAGTTGGCCTCCCTCCCCGACGTGGACGCTCTAGCCTCCTGCCTGGCAAGCCCAGGTGCTCTCTCCTGCTCAGTCCTGTCCTCACCCTTCCTTCCCCCGTTCCCCAAGACTCTCTCCGTTACACCTTCCCCCCACGTCCTTTCCCACGAGGCTCAACACCAGAAAAGAAGTGAAAAGCAAGACACCTGTGCTTCTGGTGTTCCCAAGTTCCACAAGCTAAACACCGGTTAAGCCAGTGAGGATTCATTCCTCAAGGAGGAATTATTCATCCATCCAACAAATACTTATTGAGAGCAACATCCTCGCCCTCAGGAACTTAAACTCTAAAGTGGTCTTTCCAAGCTGGGCTGAGCCTCAGAATCACCTGGGCTTATTAAGGACAGGACAGATCCGATCCTTAGAGATCTGATTCACAAGAACTAGGGGTCGCGGTGGCGAGCAGATATCTGTCCTTTTAACGAGGTTTCAGGTAACTGATGTAACAGGGCCCTGCAAACTGTTGGTCAGAAGAACAAGAGGTGCCAACTACTCCATGACTAAGATTGGGACCATGGGAAGAAAGTCAACTCTAACATCCTTATGTCTCAGGAGACCCCCTCATTTCCCACCCTTGTAGGGTTGTTAGATTTAGCAAATAAGAATATATAGTTCCCAGTTAAATGTGAATAAATGAGGAGTAATGTTTTAATATAAATATGTCCCAAATAATGCAGTATATCTTACTATATGTATGTCCCACACAATAGTTGGGACATACTTATACTAAAATATTATTCCTTATTTATCTGAAATTCACATTTAACTGGGTGTCCATCTGGTATTTTATGTGGCAACCCGACACCCACCCCATTCCAAGATGAAGCTCTCAGAGCCTCTCCGACCTTTGTGACAACGTAATGCCAGAGCACCTCTGCCCTGCCTCAACAGGCCTTTCGCTTCCTCCTCAATGCAAATGTCACCCACGGGCCAGGGCCACCCACACCAGGCAGGCAGAGAGGGAATGAGCCAGTCCTGGGATCACAGCTCAATACCCAACATAGAGGCACTTCTCTTCCTGGCTCTGTGTCATCTCAGGCGCCCAAATCTGCCACTCTCAGCCCAGCTGCCACCCCTGAATTTGCCCAACCCCTGGAAATACTAGACCCCTCTGGCCAACTGACCTCTTAGAATAGCCCTCGACACAAGAAGATGTCTGTTGCACATAATACAACTGTGTTATAAGGATGACGCAATATCAGGAATAGAAAATGTCTGAAGCAATTTACGCAAAGCGAACTACCAGGATTTTCAAACTATGATCCCAAGGCCACAGCCTTCCACAGATTTTTCAACCACGCCTGTTCTGATTTTATTAGTTACATTTGCTTATTCTTTAGGGTAAGATTTTATTTGAATGAATTTAAGCAGCTAAGCTGTTTGAAAATCACCGGAGTATACAGTTGGCCCCCAGCTCTATGAAATGCTTACTTTGGGTCATGGAGAACACTGTGCACTGTCTACCCGGCACCCATTCCCCCCTTCGCACCCCCTATCAGAATCCTGATTTTTGTTCAGGGATCAGCCATCCTCCCCCACACGGTGGGCGCCTGGGTTTACAGATGGGCCG
>NW_012139858.1:3030812-3082870 GCF_000956105.1 Propithecus coquereli
ATCTACCTGCCTTTATTTCTACCCCAGAAGACAGAAATTTGCTCGTCCTTATTTTTCTACAGACACTGGCTTTCCCTTTTCTTTGAATCTGAATAAAAATAGCTCTACATTAATGTTTGTTGATAAAGTATCAAAAATAAATTTACCCCTCCCTCTGGAAAAAACCTCCCTATTTAAACATCCTCAGAGCCACAAGAAAAAGCACATGGTGTTCAAACTGCCTTATGCATTTTTCTTTGGAACATGAGCAAAGGCAGAGGTCTGAGCCCCCTGGCATCCTGGAGGCACAGAACCCCACAGCCATGGGCAGAGCCCTGTACCAGCCACACCCACCCTGCCCTCATGCACTTCACCTTTCCTGCCACCTTTCCCTCCAGTGACTACTGAGCTGGTTCCCTGGCCCCCAGGGTGGAGTCCCACTCTGAAAACTTTCTGCCAATGCTGCCTTCTCCTGTTTCCAACATTTCCGTAAACCTATAAATCAACTGTTCAAAAGAGGGCTAGGGGCCTGACTCTGGACTGTTGACTCTGGAAAAAGTGAACTTGTGTCTCAGGGATTCTAAGTGGTACAGTAAAGCCACTAGAAACTAATTAATAACATCTTCAATCCACCAGCAAAGACATAACTAAAGTAGTGGATGGCTTCAAGCCAGGGGCTCTTATTCCAGTACAGCAAGACAGAAACATAATAAAGGTGGACAAGAAACTATAATATGGATTAATCATGGATGCAAATAAAAACAAACACATGAAACTGGCAAGGGCATGAAAACAGACGTACCAAATTGTGGCCAATTCGTTCCATAAATATTTACTGAGTTCTACTACCCTGTGCCAGGCATTACCACAAGTTGCTAAAAATACAAACTGAACAAGTTCTGTTCTTGCATTCGAGAGATTCCCAATCATCCTACAGACAGACACAAAAATAACTTAAGATGAACGTGAAAGGCTGAAAGAATTTACAAAGTGGGAGTCAGGGGTGATAGAAGCCATTGACGTGAGCCCAGTGGTATGAAACCCTCAGAGTAAACACGCGGGTGTTGTATTCATACCATGGCAAGAAGGGCTGGCATGGAAGCTGGGAGGTGAGTGTGCAGGTGTAGGCTGGGGCAGGGTGCATCTGCAGTGACCTGTTCCAAAGGGCTTGATTTTCCTACCGTAGGCAATAGGTTTTAGTTCAGTGGTGGTTTTTTGGTTTTTGGTTTTTGGTTTTTTTTAAGCAAGGGAGTGATATAACCAGATTTGTGATTTGATTTTAGAAAAGTATCATTATGAGAAAATGTTCACCATAATACATGAGGAAGAGGGCTACAAAGTAGTTTTGTTTTCATTTTTAAAAACAGAATCAATATGTAGTCTCTCTAAAGGATATTCACTAAAATAACTTTTCATTTCAGCAAAGGAAATCTATTAGTGGTTTTTTACCTTTAAATGTCTGGATTTTCTAAATGCTTATGAACATATACAACTTTTTGAATTTAAAAAAACAGTGGGGAGTGGGGTAGGGACACGAGTGGGATGCCCAGGGACTGAGCGAGACCAGACTGCAGGGAGGCCAGTTGGAAGACTGTCCTCATAGCTCAGGTGTGATCCAGGGACTCCTGGAGAGGGGAGTGGCAGTGGGAACAGGGGAAGGGCCAGCATCCTGGGCAATTTCAGAGGCAGAGTTGATGACTCTTGGTGACCACTTGGAATGAGGTTGGTGGAAAGGGGACAGAGAAGAGGAGGAGTCAAACACGCCCCATGGGACGGGACAGACTTGAGCTCACCCGACAGAAAAGCTCTGTCCTTTGCCTCTTGCACTCCAGAGCTCTGAACATGGCCCTCTTGTTGTGGCTCCAAGCCAGACTTCTTGCCTTTCTCTGTCCACGCCAGCTAGCTACAGCAGAGACAATGGCCAAGTCTTTTCTTCTTACTGTGGCGGTGCACTACCTCCTCGCCCAAGCCTACCTACAGCATGCTGCCCCCCACATTGGAAGGGGCCTTAGTCCAAAACTCCATGTCTAAATCTGCTGGGCCTGGGAGAGCTAGGTTTGTTATCCAAAGCTCAGCTTCTTTGAAGGCAATTAAAACCCCAGTGTGGGAGACCTTTGGCACCAGCTACTTTTTTTTCCACCTAGCAGACTCTTAGCACAGATCTAATAGTCCACCAGCTTAAGGAGACCAATGCATTACCCCAGAGCCAAGGGGGAGATGACTCTGCACACACACTGCCGCTCTGTGAGTGCAGCTCTCCACTCGCTCTTCCCCTTCCAATTTCCCAAAGCTCCCATTCAACAAGGAATGGATCTGATTAGGAAGTTTTACTTGGGCCAAACAGTTGCAGCCCTATTCTCATCAGACAGACAGGAGTGGGGGCCAATTTCGACTAGAAAAGCCAGAGAAAATGAGTGACAACTATAGAATTGAGCTGGCTAGGCCAAGGAGGAGCTGCAAAGGAGAAAATTGTCTCAATTAAGTCAAATCCATCCTCAGATAATGAACTGTAGAATCAGTTCCAAGCCACCAAACTGCCTTTTGCTTAGTCACATTAATCTGTCATCTTTTCAACTATGTTTCTATTCCTGCCACCTAATAAAAAAGTACGAGTCCACTGCCCACTCATGCAAGGGTCTACAGAACATGAGAAACGGGCAAATTCTAACTAGAGAACAGTATTTGTGATTGGCTGAATAGGCTATGACCCAGCTCCAGATTCCCAAAGCAAAACAATTTTGACTCAGAAAAATAATTTGATAAAGACAACTTTCAAAAGATTAGGCATAAAGACTTTTGTACCATATTGTGAGGAAGAAAGGCTAATTAGAAAACAAAATTTAGTTGGCGGTGTGCTGGAGTTGGCTCTTGCTGGTTCCCAAGAGCTGATTGTTAAATTTTCAGGAAGTTTGCAAGCTGGTTGACATCATGTTGGTACTTTGAAATCAGCCATGGTGGGAGTATTTACACCATGGAAATTGGCAAGTGCTACAAATCAGGATGGCCCCTCCTCACCAGCTATTTGTTAAACATTTAACAGCACACCACCAAGTATGATGTCATTCCATTTTTACAGTTCTGTTTATATGCGCATTGAGATGTGTGTGTGTGTGTGTGTGTGTGTGTGTGTGTGTGTTTAAAAAGTCAGTAAGTAAAGTAGCTAAAACATTAAAACACTAACTGTTTTAATTCTGAGTGGTGAGACTAACAAGTAGATTTTATCTTCTTTGACTTTATTTTTTTTTTTTCCAACAGCAAACATGTACTCTTTACACAAAGCCAACATTTTGACAAAAGGGAGAGGGAGCAGTTTCTTTTCCTTCTAAGCTCTCTGATTTCCACCTTTTCTCTCCTCCTTCTTCTTTATTCTCCACCTGCCCTGGCCTCCCAGGTTTTTATTCTCTTTGTAGAGTGGTACTGAAATCCCAACACCTCTACTACGCCCAGGCAAAGCAGAACTCCAGGCAATGAGAACAAGTGAGTTCTGTCTGCAGGAAGAGAGCCCCAACTCTACCCACACCAGGCTCAGCAGCTGGGTGAATTGGCATCTGGACCTCTGCCCTAGGCACAAAGCTGTTATTGGTGATTTAACAAAGGAGAGATGATCAGCTGTAAATAACAGGAGTATCAGCCTAGGTGACCCCAGGGCCCTTGGACGGGACAACACCATTCCTCTAGGTGTCCATATCAGCTTTCACCAGATGATTCCTGTTGTTTGTAGAGCAGGCTCATCACTCTCAACACTTCCGCATCTATCATCTCATCGTATCCTTGCCATAGCTGTGTGTTCTCCCTATTTGACAGACACATAAACCCAGGCACACAAAGTCCAAGTGACTTGTCCAAAGTCACATAGCCAGGAGCAGAACTGGGACAACAATCCAGGTTTTAATTCTAAATTCCAGGGTTTTTTCACTAGACTGTATTGAATATGTCATGAAACCTCAAATTTCCCGCTATACAGTCAGAATGAACGCTGAGCTCTCATTATCTCATAATTAAATGTCTAAGAACATTTTCAAGTAAAGGAAAGGGGGCTATTAACGTGAATTTGACTTGGTTTTGGAACCAGTTTATGGTCTGTGCAGGAAGGTAAGCAAAATTCCACCTTGTTTTGTCCTGCTTGCCACACCCTCCCTGTGTGAGAGACTTTGACGTTGGGTGACTGTTAGTATTACTGCTGTGTTGCTGCTCGATGGCTTTCACATCCTAATCCCACCGACTGTGACCCTCAAGACACACCTGTTGCCTCCAAATTCCTGTCTTCTCACAAACAGGAGAAGGCTAGGACAAGAAGGGCTGTCTAACACTTCATGGGACATTCCCAAGCAGACAGTGGACAACATGTGTGTCCGTGGTCTCCTGGCTCCAGTTACCTAACTGGCCTGCAGATACCTCTGGTTGGTCTGTGATTCATGGAAAGGCTTGACCCTGTGCAGATGTGACCCTTCTAAAAACAGAAGGGGCCCTCCAGGCAAAAGTGTCTGGGAACCCTGAAAAAAAGGCAGCACTGAATCCAAAGTCTTGTTGACTAACCTTCTGAGATAGAAGATAAGTTTAAATTTTATCCAATCCAGTGTCTTCTAATGTTGCTGCTGGGAGGTCAAGGAATCACCTTGATACGTGAGACAGGGGCCAAGTAGTTGGGGCTCAGGTGCCCAATCCTGCTCCTCCCCCAGTGCCAACTGGACAGAGAGTACCCACTCTTATTGATTTAGACATTGACTTTCCACATCAAAATCATGGTTTAAGAAAGGGTTCCAGTGCCCCAAAAATAGTACGTTTGAAAACCACTCATCGAATCTGATGATCTTATTTAATAGGTTGAAAAAATTGAGGTCCAGAGAGCAAAGGCCACCCAGACAGTGAGTGAAGGAGCCAGGTCTTCCCACTACACTCAGTCTACTCTTGCTTCAACTGTCCTTCAGCTTGGCAGGAAGTCATGGGCTCATGAAATACTCCCGTCTTTTCCATCTACTACTGCTTTTGCTCTTGCTCTTGCTCTTGCTGGTGAGGAAACGATCATTTTCAATTTTGGTCTAGGCTCCAGTACCTGCACTTGCCTCCCTGTTGACTTAGATTTCCTGTTCATGGACCCTGGCCAATCCAACAGCAGACCTGCCGGACCCGGTCTTAACTCCACATCCTCTGCCTCCCCACACAAGGCAAATCTGCACCAACTTTGGTGGCCCTGGGAGCTGCCAAAACAGCCGCATCAGCCCTGGATGTAATAGATTATAATATATCCAGTGTCCCATGCACAGTATGCCCTGACGCAGTGTTACTAATGATGCCAGCGATAAGTTTGGCGATGACAAAGTAGCTGTGCACAGATAAACACCAAAATATACTGCAACATCCACACAAAGACAGATCCCTCCAAGAGTTCTGGTAGTTACATGGATATTAAAATAGTCTCACAGACAGTCCCTATCACTCTCTATTTCCTCATTTGTCAAATACAGAGTAGCAGAACTGTATCTATTGTCACAGAGGTTCCTAATTTACGCACAACAAATACATTTGACTTAAAGCTCATCTCCAAGCAGTTTGATGAAATCGTGCTTATTTGCACAACCGAAGAATTTTCCCTTTACACACTGCATCACTGCAGTGTTTCCATAAACAGCAAGCTTCCCTAATGGTTCGACCACACACTCTTCTTTACAAAGAAAAAGCATGCACATTTTCAAGACCACAACTCCTGCAAAAAGTGACATGCACTTGAATGAAAAATATGAGTGAAAGAAAGTAAAAAGACAGAGAACTAGATCTAGAGCTAAGACCATTCATGGCATTTTGACTTTTTTCCTAAAGTTGAGGCTTTACAGCAGAGAAACTGCCCTGGTTTGGTGCTTTGCACATAAAGCGTCCCTGTGGAGTCCATGTGTGTAGAGCTCTCTAAGCTGCTGGGTTCCATTTATACCAGGCTCCTCTCGGGTGGCCATTGCTTGGTAGTAGCATCTCCTTCAAGGAATCTGGCCTGGCCCAAGAAATCCCACAACCCTAAAGGCCAGCGGAGTTAGAACAGATTCTGGGCACCCTGAGTATTCTAGTTCTGTTTACAGTTCCTGACTCCACCGACAGCCAACAGCAGCCAGTGAACTTGGAACTAGGCGTGGCCTAGGGTAACCTGGGACTGCGGCTACTCAGGATGAATTCCCCAATCCCAGACAAGCCCCCCTAAATACGCTCTTCCAATCCCAAAGCCTGCCATTCAACTGCAAATGAAATTCTCTTTGAAGAACACACAGGGAATCCTGTTCAATTGGCTCATAGGCTCTCTGTTGTCTGTGGTATCTCTGAGCCCGGCTAAGGGAGGTTTTCTTTAAACCTGTGGGAGACCTGAGAGTGCAGGGATGGTGTCAGACCCCAAGCCTCTGACAGCATCGGCTTGGCTTAAGAAGCTGTGGTAAAACTAAATTATCTGACATTTTCTTCTTCATCCTCTTTTATTTTTCTTCCACAAACAGAACGGGCTCCAAATGTGACCTACTTTCCATTTCTTTGTGATTATGCAGAACTCACAAAGCTTGTTCTTCAGCCTGACTAATATTTTCAGTGACATGCTTTTCATCTTGCGGAAAAGAAGAGTCCCCGTCAGCCTGCCAGAGCACGTAAGTCTCAGTGAAATGACCGATGAGGACGGACGAGTTACAAAGACTTCACTCAGGGACACATAAGAGGCTCTAATGGAGCACAAAAACAAAACAAAACAAAACAATAACAAAATCCAGATCTGGCCCCTTGAAAGTAATTAGCATTTAGCCTGAAAGTTTTCATCAACAAGAACCACGATGTTATTGATGCGCTAAGTGACTCTAAAGTTCCTCACCGCAGCCCAAGTCCTGTAACTCCAGACTCTGTGGCCTCGGCCTGGAATCCTGCCGCGCTCCAAAACCCACTCAGGCCCTTCCAGACTCTGCATTTTGCATTAAAAATTAATTGACTTCTTCCAACTCTTCAGTGATTCAGAACACAACGGGGTTTTAAAGGATTGGGAGGAACAATTTAAAAATAAAAGCCAAGCACCCGGCTTGAGTGGAAACCTAGCTCTATTAGTCAAAATTAAGTTGGTATTGACTTTTCTGCCCTATTTTTACCTTGGAGGCTATGCATTTTTTTAATGTCTGATCTGCTGTCCTTTTCTGACATCGAAATTCCAAATTCCAGTTGGTAATTGGGAAACATTTACTTGGTGACTTGAGAAACGTCACTGCTGGCCAGAAACTCTGGCACTGGGACTTTGATCCAAAGCTTCGCTTTTATCCTCAGTGAGGTGAAACAGAGCTTGCTAAATGTTTACCAGACAAATTGTTCAAAACAGAAACAGACTTACAGCCTTGGGATCCAACTGTGTTTGCTTCCCTCCAGGTTAGTTCGGCTTCAGGCCACATTCGGGCTATCTGGTCAACGCGGACTTAAACCGAAGCCTCACAGCCTGAGGAGTCTGGAAAAATCACCGTGCTGTGTCCCAGAGGGGCTCACTAGTTGCATCTGGCCTCGAAGGATGGGGATCTCCAGCTTCCTGAATATACCGCCTCCCCTGCAAACTTGATTCCATCTGCACTGCGGGTAAATAGTTCAATTCATTCACTCATTCATCCTGAAAGTATTTACTGACACCTCGGGGCAGCACTGTGCTCAGCACAGGGAACAGGAAGGTGAACAAAACAGACGTCGTCCCGCCTTTAGGGGATCTGTGAGGGTAAAGACAAAGACAAGGATTCCCGGTGTTGGAACAGGGGAAGTAGAGGGTGCTATTGGCTCTTAGCCTCTGCCTCACCCCTCTTCCTACCTGAGGCTCCCCAGCCCTCCACCCTTGTCCCTGCTCAGCACCACCAGTAATCCCTGGTACAACTGTGACATTCGGCAGGGAAGACTGGAGAGCTGCTCAGTGTCATACCCTTTGACTCAGCGTCAATGCAGCCTCATCACTGCTTAAGTCCTGATCGTGTCCCCAGTTCTAACCACTGAAGCCTCATCTATCTCTAGAGCCAGCTCCTGTCATAGCATCTGGAATATCCATCACCCTGTCCCTTCGACTGATGGCTGGAAGGTGTCCCAAGCTGCCTGCCAGCCTGCTCTTCACCAAGTTCCACCAGCATTTGGAGACATTGGAGCCAACTATTTGCCTGAACCACAGTGTGCTGTTGCTGGACTCTTTTGACATGAAACTTCCCCTACTTTACCTCGGTGGAGGGACCTAACTCCAGGTCCTGGTTCTGCGCAGTTGGCACCTCCCACCCTCTTGCCATTGGCTGGGCCGAGCCTCCACATGCGGTGACAACCCTGGAAGGAAGAACTGGCCTCACAGGGCAAAAGGCTGGCTCATAAGGAAGAAGCTATTCCAAAGGAATGGTCTGGTTGTTCCCAATTTATTACTCTGCCTTGAAATACGTTACCAAAAATATTTGGCAAGGAATCTCCCTACTTAAAATGGAACGAAGTGAAAATGGCTAAACAACAGTTGGCACGAGGGACTCGGATAAATCCCCTCAAGAGGTATGGCTGAAGGAAAAACTGGGGGACAAGCCAGGAGCCACCTTCTCAGGGTCAAAGAAGATCATGCATGGAAATTGAGGTGCTGGAGGACGGACACTGAGGCACCGTCAGGTGACCCAGCTGTTGGACTCCGCCCAACAGTAACTGGCCAGTAGTGTGACCATGGCAATTGCTTCAACTCGCCGGGCCTCAGGTTCCTCATCATTGACACTGCAGATGACAAGGCCACCTAAAAGCTGTAATAGTCTTCATCTTATTTCAAGCTGACAGACTGATCTTTTATAAAATGACGTCCAAATGGGTCAATTTCTTCAAAAATCATCATGTAAAAGAGAAATGAATATAAGGATTTAAGTCATATGTATTAGTTTGAAAGAGCAATGAAAAATGAAAGTCTTAAAATGAGGAAATGAGGAACAGGTATACAGTGGCAAAACACATTCTACTGAAGGACAGCTCCCAGAGCTACTATGCCGGAAAGCGCTGCCATTATCAGACACCTTTGAGAATGGCTGTCTATGCCATAGACTTCTTAAGGTCTCTGAGAAGTCCTGTACTGTAGAAAGCTGTTAATGGTTTAAATTAGAGCTTTTAAAACTTGACCATAAAACTCTTTTTTTAATATTTAATCTATTAACATCTCTCAGATGTGGACATCTGAGTTTCACACTGTGAAAAATAATACTACAAAGGAAGTGGGTTTTTTGTTTATGTCTTAAACATAAAGAGCCCAGCAAAAAATGAGTAGGCAGAATCTTAATTTATCATTTTTAAACCTGAGTGACAGCTCAAGACTAGATGCCCATTCAAAGCTGTGGCTCGCTTGGTCTTCTCTGTCTCCCCCACTGACTGGTGGGTCACTGCAAAGGTACTGTTCAGCTGGGCAAAGACCCTAGTCTTTGCCAGACATCTCTTGTGGAGCCCCAGGACACACAGCACGCTGTCAGCAAACCAGCCAACACAGGACTAAATCACGGGGATGTCTTCTGACCTCAGGGACGTGCCTCCGCTTGCTCGGAGATGCTCCTGGACAGCTAATTGCTTTCCAGTTGAGGCTACACAGCTTTCTCACATCCATTATTCCCCAGGGTCATATTTTCTCAAGCTGCATTTTTCAAAGTCTAGAGCAGGAGGAAGAGGGAAAGAGAGAGAGCAGTGGTGGGCAGGAAATTGCTTCTTATCTTCATTATAAGTTAAATTACCATCCTCAAAATCCTTCACTTAACAATAAGCAGACCTTTCCCAATTATAGCTTTTGGGTTTCAGGTTGAAGGTTGAGGCTGCAAACTAGAAGGAAGTGTGGCCACCAATGTTTCGGGAGAAAGGAAGAGCTCATCTATCGAGAAGGAGGTGTAGTTTCCCCTCCAGGGCTCTGATAATCTGGTCACCATCAGCAGCAGTGCTGAAGGAAGCCAGCAGTCCTCAGAGGGGCGGTGTGGATGGGGTCCTGGCTGCGACTAGTGGGGGGTGCTAAGGGACAGAGCTGTCAGCAATTGAGAAAAACAGGTCAGTCTGCCCTCTGCCTCTGGGCTAGTCTGAAGCAACGGTAACGATCTCACCAAGGCGATCCAGGAAATCAGACAGAGCATCAGGGCACCTGCCAAAGGAACACACGATGAAAAATGGCCAGAGGAAGAAAAACACAGAACATGAGTCTGAGATAGCATGAGATGGGCATGTTGACAGGCGAAGATTTTTTTTCAAGGAAGAGAATGTTTCTAGGAGAGGAAACAAAAGTCTTTTCTACCATCAGATTCCCTGAACTCTCCTAAAGAAGAGGAAGAAGGTTTTGTTTGTTGTTTGAATCTTTAATGTCTGTAGGCGGGGCTTTAACTTGAGGTTGTCCTCTCCCTGTGAGGCAAATATTCCAGAGGTTCTGGAAGAGCTTTTGGACATCTGATCTAGAGGCAAATCCTCAAGGGCTTATCTCCTACCCTTGAGACCTGAAGGTTTGAGAGGGAAAAATAAAGATGAAGGGGGTTGAGGGAGGAAAACAAGAAACTGGCATTCTGAACCCTTACAGGAAAGCTATTATCTGGGGTCCCCAGATTACTTTCAAGTCTAAAGGAAGGAAAGAGTTAAGAGTCTCTGGGTCTCCTTTTTTTTTTTTTCAAACGGGTTGCATCATGCTTTACTACTTTATCATATGAAATGTGACTCTCAGGTGGACCAACAAAGAGAAGGGAATGAGCCGTGGATGGAACTGTATAAAGACTTCAGGTCCCTAAGTCCACGTGCTCCTCCCAAGCAAGGTGGACAGACATTCGCGATGGGCAGCAGGCGCCCTCTTCGGGGGCTCTGTAGCTTGGCTTCCTGAGCCTGCTGTCTTTGGTATCCCAGGGCCAGACCATCCCACGTGTATGTAATAAATAACCTTCTGGGCTTGGCTATTTTGGTGCCTTTGGTCAAGTCTGAGCTCACTACCCTCAGGGAACCAAGGTCTCCGCTGTGACCTCTTACACATCGATCTTGTGTTTTATTAGGACAGGGCTGCCTCCTTTCCTTTATTTTCGAATTTTTTGAAGATTGCTTGCCATGGTCACTTCCAACCTGTAGTCAGATGGCTGGATTCCATGGGGCTGGTTAAGCGCTCACCTGAGTTGCGGAAGGCTCTTAACTGGTTTCTGGAGTTTTCACAAAGGGTACTAATCTGGGTGTTGTTGTTGAGTCACTGTCTCCACGGGTGAAGGAGGGTCTGGAGCTACCTATTCTGCTTTCTTGCTGACATCACAACCGCTGAGACTCCTCAAAGTTTCCACGTCCCGAACATCAAATTATATTTAAGTACACACATATGTCATTAACATTTATATGAGGAATTTGCCCAAGTGGTTCTTTGTCTCTTAGTTGTTTCCCTAAGAATTTGTAAACATCATTCCCTCTTTGTGGTAGGTGGTTGTTTTTTTGAGGTTCATGAGTTTCTATATTTCTTTCTGGACTGCTCTAAACAGGAAGCCGCATAGCCATGGAGGACAGAGTCCCATGGCTGAAGCAGACAGTGCGCTGCGAGCTGGGGACAGGCTAGAGGAAAGGGTTTCCTTAGCAAGCTGTCAGCCTGATGCCAGAGGACGAGGGAGGCTGCACCCTGGCATGGAGGTGCTCTGTGGGCAGGAGCCAGGGTGGGCTGGTGCCAGCAAGATTCCCCCTGATACTAAGAACTACTGAGGGCTGCACTCAGAGCCCTTCAGCTTCCGAGAACACAGATAATGACATCTCAGTCGCTGCCCTCACAAACCAGTAACTCTCATTCGAACAAAAAAGACATTTCTGATTTCTAATAACTCCCTGAAGTGCTTAAAAAATCATATTCTTAATTACCTGCTTCACTGAGCTCCCTGATTTCAGTCAAATTACTCCCAGTTTGCGCATTGCTGGGGGGAAGCGTATGATGGTGGGGTGGGCACACGAGAGGGGCTGAAAATGTCCACAAATGTCAGGCCAAGTTTAAACAGCTGAAGGGAGCTCTCCAAACAGAAATGACACTAGAGAAAGCAGACTGGCTGATTTCTCCAATTCAACACTCCTTTAAAATCTCCTCCCTCCCCAATCCCGATATTATTTGATGCTTCCATCTAATGAGCTTTGATTTGTGGCCAGTTACTGCACCCAGCCAGCTGCACTCAATAGCCAGCATGGCAGGCGGCTTCCGTGGAAGTCAATGCCCAGCTGCAGACTGGTTCGAGTGTTGAACAGTCACTAAAGGGAAGGAAGGGCCTACTCCGGTGTAAGAAGCGCCCATATCCCTTCCTCAGTTGGGGTTTCCAAACTTTTGGAAGGTAAATCGGGCATCAGAGACATTGACTTAGCAGGAAGGCAAACACCATGGCACTGCCAAGGTAGTGAATTAAGGCTGGGAAACTGAAGACGAGGCATCTGGGTGAGGCTTGCTCTCTCCACCGATCGCTGCCATGGTGGGGTTACACTGACAGCTCAGAGGGCTGGATCTTTAAGACCAATTGGTGGTCACCCCACTGGGTCAGCCCCTGGCCTTCAAAGAAGAAACACACAGCTGCGAAACTCTGACAAGAATTAGCCTTGATCAAACAAATGTTGGCAAGGATGAGGAGAAACTACAACCCTCGTACATTGCTGGTGGGCATGTAATCTGGGACTGCCGCTGTGGAAAAGTTTGGCAATTCCTCTAGAAGTTAAACACAGAATTACCATGTGACCCAGCAATTCCACTCCTAGGTACAAAGCCCAGGGAATTGAAAACAGGTGCATAAACAAAAACTTAAACCTGAGTGGTCACAGCAACACAGTTCCTAACCAGCCAAAAGGTGGAAACAATCCAAATCTCCATCAACTGATGAAAGAATAAACAAAATATGGTATATTCAGACAGTGGAATATTATTCAACCATAAAAATGAATGCTATACCAATACATGCTACAACATGGATGAACCTTGAAAACATGCTAAGTGAAAGAAGCCAGATACAAGAGGCCATATTTTGTATGATTCCATTGATATGAAACATCCAGAATGGGCACATCCATAAAGACGGAGAGTAAATCAGTGGTTGCCAGGGGTTAGGGGGAGGGGTAATGGGAATGACTGGTTAATAGGTATCAATTTCTTTTTGGGATAATGAAAAGTTCTGGAACTATACAGTGGTGATGCTTGCACAGCTGTGTGAAATGTACTAAATGGCACAGAATTATACACTTACAAATAGTTAAAATGGTAAGTTTTATATTTCATGTATTTTATCACACACAGAACACGTAGTCTTGGTTAATTATGTCTGCCTCACCTCCAGTACCCTGCCTTTCTCCCTGCGTCTGCTGGTGTTGACTTCTGACTTTTACCTACGGGCTGGGTTTCTTGGACTCTATATATTTAGTATGGATATTGTGTCAGTAATTCTTCAGGGGCAGGTCTGGGTATTGTGCCAATGATTTCCCAGAGTCTGGCCCTGGCCTCCGCACACTCATAGCAGGGCTTTCAGCTGGGTGTCTCACTCTGACACACAACCAAGAGAATGTGGTCATCACTTTAGTCTAATATTGCTGCTGCTGTATTCATCTGGTCTTTACAAAAATACAAATAGAGGCCAGGTTCAGTGGCTCACACCTGTAATCCTAGCACTTTGGGAGGTCAAGGTGGGAGGATGGCTTGAGGCCAGGAGTTCAAGACCAACCTTGGCAACACAGCAAGATCCTATCTCTACAAAAAATTGAAAACTTAGCCTGGTGCGGTGGTGTGCACCTGTAGTCCTAGCTACTCAGGAGGCTGAGGCAGGAGGATTCCTTGAGCCCAGAAGTTTGAGGTTGCAGTGAGCTATGTGATGACCCCACTGCACTCTAGTCCTGGCGACAGAGTGAGACCCTGTCTGGGGAAAAAAAAAAAAAATAGAGTCTATTCTATTACTCTGCTCATGGCTTAAAAAATTAAAAATCATCAGATGTATGACAGTTATCCAGAAGCTTTGTCTAAATGGTAAGGGGCCTCATGTATTGGTGCCTCAGTACAAGTGCTCAGAACTTCTTAGTTATGCTGATGCCATGAAAGATTTTGAAGGAGTTAACTAACTTTGAACACCTCCAGAAAGTCAAAACTGTATAATAAATCAGGATGTATGAATTGGTGGACTCTTAATATTTAAATGGAATTTCCCCTGTAACATTTAACCAATTGGCATGAGATTTGGAAAGCAAAAATAGAAATGGTCATCAAGGTACAGTGTACACAGGATCCCATCAGATGCCTATTAATCCAAATGTCCAGAGATTCTGGGGCAGGAGGTTTCCATAAGGTCTCTTGGGCTCTTGTACCTGATTCCTTAATGTCTTCTTCAAACCCTCCCACAGTCAGTTCCAACTTGTCCACAAACTTAGCCCTCTAACCTTCTGGGAACTCTGGACCCCAACATCCCTCCACTGCCCCAACCGCTCCCAAGTAGTGATCTGCTGGGAGACTGTATTGGGGTCACTCCTGAGCCCTTAGCTCTCTCAGTTTCCTCTCTGAGACCTCGCACCTAAACTTCAGCATGATATTTCCAACTACTTTTAAGACATCTCTGGTACCATGCTATGCCATCACTTCCAACTAATGTCTCCAAAATCTGGACTTTTAGAATTGCCCCTCAACATTCTCCTAATTATTCAAATTCTTGTCTTTATGTTTTACTTTTTCCCTCCCCCTTGTCCCCCAAACTCTATGTCTTCACTTCAGAACATCTCTCAGATATTTTTTTCTTTCTCTGCTTCCACTGCTACCACCCCATTTGGAAGAGTCTGGCTCTTCTCCCTCTCCCTGCAATCAGTCACCAGACTAATATTCCAGACTAAAACACCACTGCTGTTATTGTTTTTGCATTTGGGTGGCTTTCCACTGTGGTTGCTTTCCCATGTTATCTCCCCCAAAATTAAGAGCCTACAATGTCACATTTGAATTTTCTGTGCTGGTCTTCAGGAGCCTTTACAATTTGACCCCAGGTTTCTACCCCATGGCTTCTAAATAGCACCCCCACCACCGCTCACCTTCCCCAGGCTGAGTGAACACATTCCCATCCCAGAGCTTCCGCCCAACAGTCGGCTTCTGCAATGCTCTTCCTCCCTCCTCCACTCTATCATTCATTCAACAAATGGGTCTTGCAGCTACGCTGTGCTGGGGACTTTCTAAGTGCTTACGACGCAGCAGTGGACAAAACAGTCAAACATCTCTCCCTTGGGACGTTTCCAGTCTATTGCTCCACAACCCATATCCATCCCCATTATTCAACATCCACCTCTAGTCCCACTTTCTCCCAAAGGTCCTCACGATAACCCTAGGAACGTCCAATTTCTCCCTTATTTTCACTGTTCATAGCACTTACTGTTGGCAGTGAACGCCTTGGCTCACAATCATATACTGCCTTGAATTGTTCTCTGATTATTCCCCTTGGCTTGTTTCATGAAACTTCTGAAATTATTTCATGCCAGGAACTGTGTTTGTTCATTGTGATTCAAGCACCTAACACGCTGTCAGCACATTTCCTGAGAATTATGCTAAGTGCACTGTAGATGCTCAATAAATTATATGTTTTAATGCAGTTGTGCCTGAATTCAACATACAAGCCACCAGCCCAATGGCCACTTTATTAATTAAGGGCAACTCTCCTCCCACTCCTGGTCTGCTTCCTTAAAGAGGGGCCAACAAATACTTCCCCGCTTTACTGGGAGCAGGACGTCCTCAAGCCTCACCTGCACGGTGCTCCGCAAATACAGAGTCCTGAGGTTGGAAGATGCTGTAAACCACATCTCCTTTTGGAAATTCATGATGCATATACTCATATTTGATCATCTTTTTCTGAAGGCATCAGAGTGAATGACAAAGACACAGTCCCTGCTCTCACCAAACGTACCCCATTCATAGTTCTGAAAAGTCCCTCAGTAAAGAGATTTTAGATGTTTATCTGTGTTTTCCCAAACCATACCCACCCCACCCCGTTTTGGGAGAATCGGCAACATTCCACGGGCCCACGTTGGACTCTGACAAGAGGGTCAGCAAATCAGACTAAGGCAAAGCTTTGGACAAAGGAACAAAGAATTTATCTTTTTATTTCCTACTAGGAAACTTCACTCCCCCTGAAGCCTCCAAGAGCCTGGTGTGTATGCACTAAGCTGCTCCAATGCATCCTTCTTTTCAAAACACACTGTGGTTATGAGTAGGGTGGTCACAATACACTCTAATTCTGCAGCAGCTAGTTCACACTGTTCCCTCCCAGCACCCAGAAATAACGACAATGGAAATGATGGGGGAAGCAGGCAGGGGAGTGGGTGGGCACCGACAGAGCGAGGTGGGGGCTGATGATGAGACCTGCCACTGTGCACGGGCTCTGGGAGTCTTGCTAATGGGATTAAAATTGGGGCAAAGCAAATGGCTCATCAGGGCGAGGACCTGTTGGAAACTGGGGAGGAGGAAGAGGAGGAAGAGGGAGTGGGAGGCACAGTCAGGCAGGCCCAGGAACACACCGTGACTTGGGCTGTGTGGGGAGGCGGGTGGGGAACAGCAGGGTTCCTTCTCCGACACTGCGTACCCTACCATTTTGCTTTCAAGGCAGAGGCCATACGCCTTCCGTACTCTGGGAACAAATGGGTAGATCCTGAAATGGACACATTTGCCTACCTGGGCTGCCTTCTCCACCCTTCCACCTCTGGAGAGTGAAGACAGAAGGGGCTGGTTAAGAGGAAGAAGGAAAGGAAGAAGGAAGGAAGAGAGGGAAGGATGGAGGGAGGCAGGCTCTTCCAAGGAACACATTTGGAAAACAGAACCAGAGGGTTTCTGAGTCCCTTCCCGCTTAAAGATGATGCATGATCATGGCTTGTATCAGGCAGGCCTGGCCAGAGCCCAAGTGTGAGGGTAAAACCTTCCAGGGGCCCATGCCCCACCCATCATGGCCCACTTTCCCTTCTGGAGCTTTTAGGAGCCACACGCCCACACAAACATGCTGCCCTCCCTCCTCCCTATTTGCAGGCCCCACGTGTGTCTGCTGAGCTCTGGGACATCCCTGCACTGAGGCACCTTCCTGGGCTGTAAGGCCACCCAACCCTAACGTCACCTTTACGTGCAGCTGTCACTCTCTCCAGCAGTTGCTGGGCGCGCCTTAAAGTAGGGAGCCTTCCAAGGTGCCTTGAAGCATTCGTGGATTCAACGCATCGTGTTGAGCCCCTGCTAAGTATAAGGCTCAGAGAAGATATAAGGTACATACGGGTTAAGGTCCAGGCCATCAAAAAGTTAGAACCCAGTGGGGTTGAGTGAAGGAGAAGGCACCTCCTGAATGGCACCTGAGAACCCAGAGGGCTCTTGGATGGAGCTGCCAGCTGCCTGTTGGATGAGAAGTGCAGAACAGAGGAGCCCCGCGATGCTGTGGCCAGAAGGGCCCAGACATGTGGAACGAATTAGGGAGGCAGACAAGAGCTGGAATTAACAGCATAATAAAAACAAGAGTTAATTCACCCTCAGAAGCCAGAGCACTTTATAGCACACGAGGCTGGGCTGGGCCCAGAGAAAAACAACAGCCCAGCACAGCTGGCCAGCCGCTTCGCAGGAAGGAAATGGGACAGAGTTGGCGTTGACCCTGCAGGTGGCAAGTCTCAGCCTGGACAGGGAAGCTGCTTCCAGTGTTCTGGCGTGGCTTGAACTGATAACAAAACCACCCGGCACGTTCTCTTTTTTTGAGACTCTTCCTTAAGCCAATTGGCTGTAACAGCCCCTGGTTACCTCCATTCACATATTCTCAATACACCGTAACCTACAGGCCCTGATTTGATACAAAATAAAATTCTAAAATGTTGATAGTGTGTTTCATTTTGTTTCTTTCTTCACGATTGCTTCATTAACTGGAGTGTGCATCAAATGCAGGGCTCTTCCAGCGGCCGCCCCAGGGAATGTGTGTCTTGCTTGGCCACCCAGCGTGGCCCACTTGGAAGGAAGGAGGCGCAGAAGGAGTGCAGACATCCCGTGGTGCCCCGCACTACCGTGGGTGCTGAGTCACCGCAGTGTCCCCAGGCCATCCCTGAGAGTGGCCCTGGCTGTGGTCCTGCAGGCCGCCCTTCCTTAGCTCTTCCTTCTTACGTTCAGATCCCCTGTTGGCTCCGTGGGGTGCCCAGTATCCTTCCAACACGTTCCTTTTCTTCTTCAAGTATCCAGAGGAGGCCTGTCATCCCCCAAACACTAGAGTGTCCCCACGGCTCACCTGGCAACCAGCCTCACAGCGGCCACAGGACTCTGTGTGAGCCTCAAGGACACAGCTGGCCAGCACCGGTGTGAGTCCTCCCAAGCTCCTTCCTTTTATTTAATTATTCACCAAATATTAATGAATAATAATATTCACTGGTAGGTGCTGGGGATGTGGTGATGATCAAACCAAAGATGGCCCTTATTCTCAGGGAGAAGACAGCCTTTGGCTCTTTCTCAGAGTGCATACACGGCCTTTAGAAAATTCTGAAATTTTCTCAACCCTACCTTCACCGCAGGCCTCATTGTCCAGGGTCTCTTAGGTCAGAGGTGAGCGCACAGCCCAGAGCCACGCCCAGGACCGCCGCCCCGCACAGGTACACCCGGGTCCTGGAGGGGCCAGGCCTGCTGCGTTTCCTGCAACCCACCCCTTCTGAGTGCTGCCTTTGCCATTCCCATCACAACTGGCCTGTCCTGTGTCCCATTCCTCTCTAGGTCAGGCATTTCTGGAGGTCCAAATTGCAGCCATCAACACATCAGTGGCCAGCAATTGTTCGAGTCTTTTAAGGAAATCTGAAGACATAGTCTTCCGTAGCTAATAACTAGATCCAAAAATACTGACCCTAATTCTCAGAATTGGAGTCAACATGGGCAGTTATCTACGGGCACCTCTAACCCTTGAGAGCAGCACACACCTGCTCACCCCGGCCCTGCTCCCTCACGGCACAGCCGGGCCAGCAGCCTCCATCGACTGTTAATCTGCCATTTAGAAGCTGTTACTCCATTTCACGGAGAAACCAGCAAATTGTTTCTGAAAAAGAGGGCATGTTTTCCCTTATCAATGAATCTATCACTTACGTTAGGTTCAGTCATTTGTAAGAATGTCTACTTTGAGAGAACAAAACCTGCAAAAAAGAAAAAAAACAACCAAAAAATAAAAAAAAAAAAAAAACCCTAAAGTGACAAAGATAGCGAAAGCCAACTGACGCATGGACTTGGAGCCTCCAGGAACCAAACGTTCTCATAAGAAGAGAGAAGCAAAATACGGCCATCTGATTAGCCTTGTTGCAAGTGACATCCGTACAAAATGGGGCATCCTACATGTGCTGCCTTCAAACTCTGTCACCGGAGTTTGACCAAAATGCTGGTCAAAATGGCCATCGCAGACTTCCAAGCCCAGAGAAACTTCTTCAGGCTCAATGTTTCCGTTTTTACCCCCACCCATTCTTCCCACATTATAATTCGCTCCCATCTACAACAAAAACAAAAAACCATCCAGAAACAGTGGTCGAAGCAAAGGCAGCTCAGAAACCAACACAAATGAGGAGCTGCTTGTCACTGACGGTGAACCAGACCACAAGTTCTGAACATCCGTGGTTTGCCCAGAGGGTGGACCCTGGGAAACGTGCACAAGGCGGCCATCAGTCGGCCACGGACTGCTGCTACCCTGTCATTGACTCTGCCGCCTGTAATTTTCAAGCAGGATGCCCCACATCACACAACATCAACATCCTTCTCTGCGCTTTTTATAACATAAATGCTGAGTTTTCGCTGAACAAGCCCTCACTTGTCCAAGCCTCAGTTAGTGTGTTGTATAACATATGTAGATTGGTATTTTTATTGACTTTTGAAACACACCAAATGTTTAAGGAGGAGTTTGGTGTCGTTTCACAGAAACACTTAAGTTATCCGCTGCAAGCACTGGAAGGGACTTTCATGATCCTGTAATTTAACCTACTCCTCTATCCAAGGGAGGAAATGAGGTCAGGAGAGGCGAGTGGGTTTCCCATTTAGGTATACGCAGATCATTCTAGAAAGAGTTAAAATCAGAATCCAGGCTCCCTGACTTCTAAACCAGAGCTCTTTTCACTCAGAGACCAAAAAACAAGATGTAATCATTTAAAGGCAGGCTCTGTTGGCTACGGTAAGAGAAAAGGAGAAAAAGTTGCTTAAAGTACAGAAAGAAGCCTGAAGCTTGGTGATAGTCAATTAAGTTAATATACCCTCCCAATTAAACCTTCCGAGCAGAAACCAAATCACGGAATTTGAGTTCCTCTGCTCCTCTTCCAATAAATCCTTAATGAGCTGTGAGGAGACCCAAAGGTGAAGAAACACGAAGAAGACAAACAAGAGCCTTGAAAATCCACCCTCCAGCCCTCCATGCCCAGGGCACAAAGGGATGCCCATTGGTTGCCCCCTCCTCCAGTGGCCCGTGGCTCTGGGGGGCATTTGATCCCTCATCCCTGTGAGTCCCTATCAGGATGAGGAGGGGGATTCAGGTCCCTAGCAGCTGTCCCCTCCTGAGCAGAGTGCGGGGATTGATGAGTTATTGGTTGCCAAGGGCTGCAAGCAGAGGCTGCAGCAGAGGCTGCAAGGCACTACATTAAGCCCAACGTTGTTATTATTAAGCCTACAATTTAAACCCAATTATACTTTGCAGAAGACTGCAGCCTCCATTTAAACCACTCCTGGAAGAAAATAAAAAGCCTGTGATGCAGAGTCCAAGGCAAGCTATGGAAGCGCTCATGCCCCACAAAGCTGGGATTCAGGCACACATTAATAAGATAACCCTGGGGTTCTCGCTAGCATGGGAGCAGGACAATGGGATGCAAAAGCTACAGAATAAAAATAAGACACAGACATCTTCCTTTTACAAAAAGCATCTAGATGCCATGGAGATTTCAAAATAAATTTATTTATTTCCCTCAGCGGGAGAAAGCCTAACACCTCCGTGTAAATCAGAGGTCTCAAACCAGTAACCAGGCCCTCCCAATGGTGCTGTCTGAAAAAAAATGGAATCATTTGCTAACATCTAGAAATTAGGATTTTCTGTGCAAAAAGTCTGAATTTGCAACCTTTCTTGAAAAGTCGATTATCCAGCAGTACTGTGGCAACAACTGTCTGGAGCTAAGGCTCAGCTGTCACGTTTAGACAAATGGATGGACGTGTGCTCTTTTGTTTGCCGCAGTCTCCACCACTCCCTATTGCCTCCTGACATAGAAAACCTGCATTTACGCCCCTTATCATCATGCTTGCACTGTGCTTTTGCTTATAGAGGATTGTGAAGAAAGTGAAATCTTTCTTATAAAAATTTTCTTATACTTACTTAAATAATTCATGTTATTGACCTGAACATCCTAGACATTTGATTATTTAGTTTCTGATCCAAATCTCCTTTAGGGGCCAACCATCCTGCAGCTGCTGAAAATATCAGTCATAAGGAAAGTCAATCTTCATTCAGATAATAATCAAGTGCCTACTAAGGTTCAGAGGCTGTGCTGGCCCTGAGGGAGGCGCCCAGACGTAACTAAGGCCTGTGGCTCTCACTGTGGGCATTTCAGCTCAGAAGACTGGGTATGACACCAGAGAAGATGATGTCATGAGAAAGGCATACACTACTATGGGGTTCGGAGAAGGCAGAAACCACATCTGGCTGGGACATCCAGAAATGCTATATGGAAGAAATAGTATTTGCAATGGGCTTCAAAGAAGGGGTGGTATTTTGACAAGTAAAGAAGGAAATGGAGAGAAATTTGCTGAAGAGAAAACGAGGTGAGCATATGCAAAGGCAGAGAAGCATCAGGGCGTGCAGGGAACAGTGAGTAACCCTCCCTCGAGGATGGATAAACTTGGAAAGGGAGGAGTTAGGCAGTTGAACTTCTGGGTTCTGTTCCCACCTCCTCCCCCAGCCCAGCTCCAAAGAGGCAGAGGCGGCATCTTAACTACCTGATGACAGCTGAGTGATGCAGCAGGACCACGCTCACAAAAATCTCACACCACAAGAGCACCCAAACCACCTCCCAGGATGCGGATGCCATGGATGGAGAGAAGGCTCAGTGCTACCAACCCAGAGTGCCGGCTGCCGTGGACCCTGGTATTTAACACAGCACCAACTGGGACCCAGATCCCTGCTAGGGGTATGTCCCAACATGAAGCAGGGCCCCTGCTCTCATCAAAAGGAAACCAGGAAGCAGGAAATTAGCAAACAAGTGGGTTTAGCATCATCTTTCCACCCAGTTGCTGATGGAAAAAGCCTTGGATTTCAGACTTGGCTTCCCATCCAACCCATCCTCAAAACCCATTCTCCACCTTTGAAATGTATCCTGAGTGCAAATTCTTCTCATTATCCTCATTGCAGTCATGTTGGCCCAAGCCCCCATGGTCTCCCAGCCAGACCTCTGCGAGAGCCTCCTAACTGGCCTCCCTGCTCCTGCTCTCATCCCCACTGTCTATGCTCCACGCTGGAGGAAAGGCCACTCTCACCACAGCCCTCTTCTACTCAAAACCACTGAACGGCATCCCTTCGTGCTGGGCATAAGACCTGAAGTCTTCACTGTGGCTTTCAAAGTGCTACATACTCTTACCCTGACTATCTCTTCCCCTTGTTCCACCCCCATCACTTCACTCCAGTCACAGCCAATCAGGTATTTACCAAGTGCCTGCTGAGCACCTGGCAGCCCCTCTAGCTGCTAGGAATACACCAGCAATGATATCCCCCTTACTCTTTCTTGAATACAGTGAAAACACCCCTGCCACAGGCCCCTTGCACTTGCTGTCTCCTCTGCCTGAAACAATCCATGCCTCAGATCCACATGGATCTCCACCCATGTCACCCACTCAGGCCCTCCCAAATACCCTCCCTTGAGTGGCACCCCTCATTACCCAGCTCCTCACTCTCCTAGCACCTGTCCTTGGCAGACCTCATGTTACAAATGTGCTTGTGCATTGAATTTACTATATGTCTCCTCCACTAGAGTGCAAGCTCCATGGGGACAGGGCTCTTGTCTGGTTGTTCATTGCAGTGTCCCTGCATTTGATGAGTGGTACATCACAATTGCTCACTACTTACTGAATAACTGAAATAAGTGCTCATCTGTAGGGCACTGTCCAAAGGATCTAGCAGAACTCAGAAAGGAGGATGTTCAGGTGAGCTGCAGTTGGCAAGGGGAAGACTCAGGGACCGGCTGGGCTCCAGAGGTCACCTGCGGTGGAGACCAAGACAGAAAGAGGCGAGGACTTTTTCAAGTGGGAGAAAAACCATGACCAGAGTATGATTTGGCATGGCAGGGTCTGGAGGTGGCAAACTGGCCCATGTGACCCTAAAGGTCAGTTCCTGGGGACTCTTGGCAGATGATTAAGTTGGCTAGGAAGGGCAGAATCAGTCGCTATGGGTTTCCACAGGCTGATTGTTTTAAAAATCACCTGCCATCTCCAGAAATCCTGATTCAGCAGGCCTAGATGGCTCCAGGCTTGGGAGCCACCACACAGAGGACCCTGCAGGCCAAGAGATAAACAACATCATAGTAGGATGCCAATATTTCTCCTTGTCTCTGCTGAGAGCCTCACCTGGAAGGGGGAACCAGGAGCAGCCCTGGGCGGTGGGAAAAGCCTGCAGGGCAAGCCAGGAACACTTAGGGGAAGGCACAGGGAACACAGGCAAGCATGGAAAAGATGAAGACATCAGAGTCACACTGGTGCCATCTTCCCTCTCGAATCAGCTGAGCATGATAGAGACAGATGTCTACCCTAGATTTACTGCCAAGCTAATTACTTAACCCCTCTTAGCCTCATTTTCTCATTCACTTGCTTAGCCAACTCATGGAAAATAAACAAATAAAAATCTGTGGGCCTACTCTGTGCCACTCATCTAGGTCAAGAGATGCACAGATGAAACATCATTCCTGCCACTCTATTCCATTTTGCTTGCTTGCTTAGGGCCGCTCCTAATTTTAGTAAGTGCCAAAAAGGGACTGGAGAGCCCCAAGATCAGGGTTACTCCAAATGCTATTCCAGGCCTGGGAACCAGTGCCCCCAGTGCTAGGGAGAAACACAGAACAGGGCAGTCAACCCACACCACACACTCCCAGGTGCAGCGAGCCCAGCCCCACTGGAATTGCAATGCATTGATAACCTAAAATCTGTCATTGCAATGCACAGAAAACCTAACACCTGGAATTGCAATGCACAGATAACCTAAAACCTTCTCTGAGTCTTTGGTTTCAATCTCCGCCCCAACCAAGCGTGTGATCAGAGCTGCTGACAAGTAGCAAACTGGAGAGATTTAAATTTCATCTCCTTTTAATTTTGCCACCCACCCCCTGCCAGGAGTGCCTACATGCAAGGAGCAGCCTTCCCCAGAAGGATGGCCAGCAGGCAGGCAGCAGGAGAGAAACCCCACAGATTCTACTGCTGGGGGCGTCAGAAAGACCCATCCTATCTCCTCTCCAGAGGAGCCTCAGGGTTCAATCAGAGCAGCTTGGGTTTTGGATATTGCAATTATGTGCTATGTTGTGAAAAGGATTATGTGCTATGTTTTTTCTGACACAGTTCGATGACCACCAATCTGTCTATCCAGCCACTTTACAGATGAAGGATGGGGTGTGGCCGGGGAAAGGACATGCCTGTAGTCACAGAGATAATTTGTGAGAAAGTCAGATCTAGCATTCAAGTCTTCTGACTCCAACGCTCTTATCTCCTATTGGCAAATAAACACAACAACAACAACAAAAATGAATATGCTGTGGCTGGCCAAGGACATTATTTGTCTGATCAAATATCTTGTTACCCGGTCTGGGAAATGGGGCTAGCACTCGTAGGTAGCTTGCCTGAGCAAGGCCAACACACTTACCAAGAAGACAGCCAGCTAGACACTTCCAGAATAAATCTCTGCAGTCAAGGCCAGCCACCCATTGCATCATTTTTAATTTATGCCTTCAGTCCCACACTGCCTGAACTTATTCATGATAATATAAGGAATGGGGACCATCTTGGGAATAAAAGTTTTAACAAAGGAAAAAATCAATCGCAGATCTAGAGAATCCCAACTCTCTCACGCTTGGTCCGCAGGCTTGCATGCCGTGCAGGAGTGCTCTGTCCTGTGGTGCAGCATGCTGGCTGGCAGGTTCCCAGGGCAGGATTGCAAGGCTAAGGTGTTGGGAAGCCAGTTTTCTGAGGTCAGGTGGTGCAGCCATTCACACCACAGGGAGTTGGAAGGCAACCCTGGCATTTGGAAAACACAGGACGAGCACAGTATGAGGATTTGATGGTGCTGCCACCAGGGGGAGCAGAAGTTGGTGTTAAGCATTGGCTGCCATCACCAAGCCGTGGAGCTCTCACTGCGAACCCCTTGGCACAAGTGAGTGGAGGACAAAAGGAGGTGGATGCTTGGGGAGTTGACACTTGGGGTGTTCAGAACACATGACCCCCAAATACAGCACCTTGGCATCTGAGAAAACAACAAAAGCAGGAAGTGTACTCTTACCTTCCCCTCACCCTTCCTACGCCCAGAGGAAGGGAACATCATTATCACTGAAGACACGGGGACACAGAAAACAATCTGACCAGACAGGCCTTGCTAAGTTCCCTCCACTTAGTTTGTTACCATTAGATCACACACCCTTGGTCCAATCCTACTTCTCCATGACTATCCACTCTTCATCAAAACTGAGCATAAAAACTCACAAGTTTACCTGTTTCTTTGGGTCTTCATTTCCAAAGGCTCCCATGACACGTAAAACTTATGTTAAATAAATTTGAATGTTTTTCTCTTGCTAATCTTTCATTACGGGGTCTCAGCCATGAACCTGGTGATGGGTTAGGAAAGAAATCTTTCCTCCCCTATGAGACAAATTCCCCCCAATCAAAGCACTCCCTGGAAAGAGTACAGAGCACAGTGCAAAGGGAGATCTTGCCCAAGTAGCTCCTGAAACTCTGGGTGAGGACATATCTTTAATAGAACACCTTTCCTTTTTGTGTTATTTGCATTGAACAAAGTGTCATAGGTACTTGTTGTTGTCCTTGGATAATAGCAACCCTTTCACTTTCAAAAGTATCCTAATTTGATGAAAAATCATTATGATCATCCTAGTCATAGGGCCCTTTGTACCATGTGTTTTCCAGAGGCGATGATTTAAAACACTATTTTTGAGCACAATCTCTTGTGTATACCAAGAATGAGAAACAGTTGGCACACCAGTCCACCTCCCACCTCCATACCCACAACAGACATTGCTAATGGATCGCAGCTCTCTTTCCCACTGGTCCCAGACAGTCAGAATCTTCATAAAACGATTCTCCAAGACAGCCAAGAAAATGAGCCGATGCATGAGCTGATGTTCATTTGCCCTCGCTAGTCTGTTCATGAAGCCACTTGAGAGGGCTTCAACTTCCTGAGGCCATGAAGACAAAGCCATAAAAACCCTCCCTGGCTGAACCTGGGCATTTGACTTAGCCAAAGCCAAGACTATTCTCTCATTTCTTTGGGGATTGGCAGTGACTTCTGCCCAGGATGCTCGGAATTCAACCAACAGATTCTGACTTCCAATCAGACCAAACCAGCTGGAGCCCCACAGTTCTATTTAGAGCCCTATATTTGGATGCCTATGTTGCTCTAAGGAACAATCTATGCAGTGGCTTGCTATAATGCTAGGGCCTCCACTTGGCTTTATGGATCGAGTTTCACTAGTTTTTTTTCCCCTCCTCTCAGATTTTGGCTATGGTAGAAGGCCAGTTCAGACAAATTCTGCTGAAATTTAATGCTGCTTTCTAGAATAAATGCTTTATTTCTTGGTATTAGAAAAAAAATTCATTTACATGAGTTAGGAAACACCTTACTACAAAAGTGTACAATGAACACTGAACATTTTCACTAAGACAGGACATGATGACATAGTACAACTTGAAACTGAAGAAATTTGACCTTACAAAGAACTCCTCACCTTGGAAGAGGGGAAGATGCTAAAATAGGAAGGCTAAAAGGCTAATGGAATGCTTTTCCAAAAATGGACCAGGTTCTAAAAAGCATGCTAGTATGGAAAGGTGAGAGGTAGGTTAGCACAGTGAAGGTGGTGAAGAGAGTGAAGGCAGTTTAGGCCACAGCATTAGTGAGGAAGGTCTCTCCAGGGGGCATGTGAGAGCTTGCTGGAGGTCAGAAACTTCAAACGTCCACTCAGATCCATTTATTTTTTTCAACAAGTATTCACTGAGCACCTACTGTGTATCAGGCACTATTCTAGATGCTGGAGATAAAATAATGAACAAAATAAACAGAAATAAAACTCTCTCTCTACATACACACATACACAGGCATTAACAGTGTTTTTACCTGGATGGTGGGGTTATTGGTCCATAGGCCCCTTTGGGCCCATCCATATATTCTAATTTTTCTATAATAAACATGAATTTTTTATTAATATGAAAAATATTACTTAAAAATTAAATATTAAAAAGAAGGCACTGAGACACAAGAGATAAGGCAACAGGCAGCTTCAAGACACTCAGTTTCTGTTTGTTCAATTGAGTTCACCTGGAGTACGCCCCTCTCTCTAGTGACCTTGTGAGGCCTTAGCCACGGGGGCTTGGGAGGACCTGAGGTGGGGAGGGAACTAACAGCAGAAATGACACACAATCCTCTGCTTCATCTAATGTAGAGCTTCTTACCCTGCCAGAAGAATTTTTAGCATGATTAAGCTGTTCAGCAGGTTCAATAAAACCCTCTGAAATAATTTGAATATATCCTTACCCTCAATAATTATACATACAAAAAAAGGAGAAAGAGAACACAGTGTTTTTACAATAAGATTCTTTCCTGTTAAAACTATAAACGGGAAAAAAATCTTTCTTCTTCCTTTTTTTTTTTTTTAGAATTAGCATCAGGATAATATTGGAGAAGAGAATACATGTCAAAAGAAAAAAAGATTATATAATTCTTTCAAATGATAATGATATTGAAAGGCATTCTTTTTACCCAATAAGGGTGTGACATGCCCACCCCAACCCTTCTCTATCAGTGGCCAGGAAACAGGGTGGAGCAAAGTCCCACCCTAGTTTTGAAAGAAACCAAACTAGCAGCTCTGCCCAAATTTCAAGTAACTGATATAATTTTCGGTACATGAGCAGCATGATTTAGAAATGGCAACATCAGAGCTGGGTTAAGTCAACAACCAAGCCATGGCCCTCAAAAGGACTATACTTTACAGTTCAATTGTGGCAAGAAAAAGATTCCACCTATAAACTCTTTAGAAAGTAATTACCTTAGAAAGTTCCAGACAAACCAGTTCCTCTTTGGAGACCAGCCTGAGATGATGCTGTTACCACATTAGGAAGAAGTTGCTGGTGCTCAGGGTTATAAAACAAGCATAATTAAAGGAAAAAAAAATGGAAAGACTAGGACAGAAAACCTCTACATTTCATGTTGTCTGAGCCAATTAACTGAGTCTAGAAATCCTTATTTCATTTTCTCACCTACCAGCCTCTTGAAATGCAGAGTCATTATCTGGGTTAGCAAACTACACAGTGCACACCTGGTCTTCCAGTTTCTTTCATGGGTATGTTGCCTTCATTTCTTCAGTATCTGAGTGAGGCACCAATCTCCTAGCTGAGAATCTGACAGAGTGGGCACCCTCTCAGTGGTTGTTGGGGATAGATGGATGTATAACTAGATGGATGAGTGGATGAAGGGATAGGTGAATTCACTGTTATGTAAGATTTGTCCTATAAGAACCTGGATGTCACTGGGTCTGTCTTCAAAACAGCCATTCACCTTAGCAATAACTTTAGCTATTCATTCCATGAGCAATTTATTGATTTTCTGCAATATTCTAGGCATCATGCAGGATACAAGAACAGAAATATGTGACAGAATTCCACTCTAGTTGAAAAGAAAAGACAGGCAACAACTAGCAGTAGAATATAATCAAATATGAAAATACATGAAATAGATTCAACCCTAAAGGGATTCAGAATAGGTCAAAATCAATGAATTTATGGCAAAACTCACCAAGAAGAAAAGAGTACTAACGCTATTCATATAACATCTTCCAAAGGCGAGGATGGACTGGCTAATCTAAAAGAATATTTGGAAGATTTTCTGAATTTATTTAAAAGGCCACTTTTTCATCCAGAAGTACCAAATAACATATAGCAGAGAAATTACTAGTTAGATAGATAGATAGAAGAAATAATAACTTTCATTTGATTCAAATCTTCTAACAGAAGTTGGCAAGTCAAATGCCTTTGGGGACCAACTAGGTAACTCTGATCCAAAAGGTATCACACACATTTTTTGACTTAGTTCTTGCCACAATCCTCTGAGAAGATACGAATTTTATCCGATTTTACAGATAAAGAAACAGAGGCCCCAGCATGTTCTGGCTCTGCAAATTTATTAAGTTGGCCAAAGTCACACAACCAGCAAATGGTAGAGCAGAGCATCAGGGCAGGAAGTTCTGAATCCATAGCCTCAGCCCTTCACCACTACCCTCCCCTAAGACAGAAGCAAGTGCAGGGGGGATGGGGGTGCTGGGATCCCTTGATGATGACCAGCCACTACTGGGCTCTAGCAGATTGGTGCCATGCCACAATTCCAGGGCCCAGGGAAGTAAAAAAAAAACAAAAACAAAACAAAAAAACACCACACTCTTAAATATGACATTGCTTGATTTTCGAACATTGACAACCAATTCAGTCTTTAAAAAATAAAAAGTAACCACTCTACAAACCCAACAAAACCTTCTGCAACAAGCTCAGGCAAACTCTGCCTTCCACTTTGCCAAGGTTCATTTCACTTATGTTGTTTTATTTTTCACACTAATCCTGTGAAGAAATTATGATTATTTCTGATGCATAGATGCAGAATCCATGAAGGCTTAGGGAGGGTAAATGACTCCCCTGCACCTGTTCACAAGAAGAGGGCCTCGATTCAAAGTCCTGGTCCTCAGCAACAAAGCCGAGCTTCCCTGAGCTCGACCACATGGGTCAGAGACACCCATTAGGCAGTCTGCTAGAGAGCTGTCCTTTGATTTATGGGTTATTTACATTTCCCTATGAAAATGTAGCCATCTTTAGGCAGGGTCATGGGTTATGTATTCACTGGTCAGTGAACTTCGTACTTAATGAATATGTGCTTGAAGGAATGAACCAGATCTTTTCCAAAGAGCAGTTTTCTAAAAAAGGAAAAAAACAACAACAACAAAAAAAACAAAGAGCAGTTTTCCTTAGGAGAGCGTTGCAGACAGCATGAGATGAGCATTGGAGCCTGGAAGCCCTATGGTAGGGTAGAACAAACACCAAAACAGAAGCAGAGGCACAAGCATTTGTCTGCTTCACAGTTTTGCCTAGAACTGGCACTGGTGGATCCATTTCTCCTCCAAGAGACTCAAGAGTACCAAATAGTGTCCCCAAGGTGCTCAGCTCCTGAGAGAGGGAAGTTTGAGTGAGACCTCCAGTATTCTGTCTCCAAGTTTAGCGTTCTCTTTTATTTTACTAGGGTGTAGTCCCTTGTTTACCACAACAGACTAAAACTAAGACCTGACCTTGCAGGCCTCCAGATTTAATTCACTATGGAGCTATGAACCAGACCCCTAAGAAAATTCTGGGAAGAGCATTTCTTCTTAAAAACAACAAAAAAAATCATGACTTTTAACTGAATCAATTTTCATTGCCAAAAACTGGGGGGAAATAGAAAACTACATAAAGAAAATAAAGTCACCCATAATCTCTCCAACCAGAGACAACTGCAATTTGGAGTTATTTCTTCAATCTTTTTCTGAAGTGTGAATGTGTGTGTGTATGTGTGTAGAAATTTTTACGGAATTGTGATCAGGCTATATATGCAATTTTGAAACTTGTATGAGGGGGTCCTCAAAAAGTTCATGGAAAATGCATATTATGAAAAAACTATGCATGAATTTCAAACAATTTTTGCACCAAAATAAACTTGTACTAACTTATTATAACATATCTGAACAGGATCCAATTTGAGGCACTAAGAAGGATATAATATCAGTTTCAAAAGAGCCCCTATCAGAGCAACATGAATTCTGCTAAAATTGAAGCAAGAACAAACATCACATTTATGGCAAAGCTTGGGTGGAAGAATGGTGAAATCATTGCTCTTTGCAAAAAGTTTTAGGAGGACAATGCTGCAAAGAAATCAGCAGTTTACAAATGGATAATTCATTCTAAGAAGGGACAAGATGATGTTGAAAATGAACCCTGTAGTAGCAGACCATCCACACCAATTTTCAAGGAAAAACTTAATCTTGTTTTAATCTTGCTCTTGCCCTAATTGAAGAGGACTGACGATTAACAGCAGAAACATTAGCCAACACCACAGGCATTTCAATTGGTTCAGCTTATACAATTCTGACTGAAAAATTAAAGTTGAGCAAACTTTCCACTCGATGGGTGCCAAAACCATTGCACCCAGGTCAGCTGCAGACAAGAAAGAGCAAAGCTTTCAATGGAAATTTTAAACAAGTGGGATCAAGATCCTGAAGCATTTCTTCAAAGAACTATAACAGGAGATGAAACATGACTTCAACAGTATCATCCTGAAGACAAAGCACAATCAAAGCAATGGCTACCAAGAGGTGGACATGGTCCAGCCAAAGCAAAAGCAGAGCAAAGGTCATGGCAACAGATTTGGGGATGCTCAAGGCATTTTGCTTGTTGTCTTTTTGGAGGGCCAAAGAACAATAACATCTGCTTATTACGAGGGTGTTTTGAGAAAGGTAGCCAAAGCTTTAGCAGAAAAACACCCAGGAAATCTTCACTAGAGAGTCCTCTTCAACCACGACAATGCTCCTGCTGATTCCTTTTATCAAACAAGGGCAATTTTGTGAGAGTTTCAACGGGAAATCATTAGGGATTCACCTTACAGTCTTGATTTGGCTCCTTCCGACTTCTTTTTGTTTCCTAATCTTAAAAAAAATATTTTAAGGGCACCCACTTTTCTACAGTTAATAATGTACAAAAGACTGCATTGACATGGTTAAACTCCCAGGACTCCCAGCTCTTCAGCAATGGACTAAATGGCTGGTAACAGCACTTACAAAAGTGTCTTGATCTTGATGAGAAATAAAGTTTATGCATTTTTTATTTTTATCTTTTAATTTCATTTTTCCACTAACTTTTTGAAGTCCCCTCATATCTTCACTTCTTTTGTCTTAAACACTTTATCATATCATTATAATGCTTCAAAGATGGACATTTTAATAACTGCATAATACCACAACAAATGGATCACTATAATTTATTTTGCTAATTCTGCTGTTGGGAATTTAGGTTATGGCCATTTTTTTGCCATCACGAATGATGCTCTGATGAATAACAAATTGTCTTTATTTCCAGTTAGTTCTTCAAGATGCATTTAAAGAAAAGGAATCACTAGGTGACAGGGCATGCACTTTGAGGCTCTTTGTATATATTGCAAACATGCTTTCCAAAAACATTATAGCATTTCACAATAAAGTTATATGTATTTTTTAAAATATTGTATTTGCCCCTTAGTCTTCCTAAGCTTCAGAAACAACTGGTCTTCTAAAGAGATGGGGCTCCCTTTCCTTGTGTATCACTGAACAATACTTAGGCAATAATGCAGCTGTGTTCTTCCCAATGAAACTTTCACTTCATTTCATTTCATTTTTGACTAGCAAATAAACATGAAACACTTGCTAAAAGAGGCAAAAACTCACTTTATTGTTTTTAAAGAGCCTCTGGTGAGTAGGCTGTTGTGAAGTTCCATGAAACAGCTGAATTTACCCCACCATATAAATCAAGATGAGCAGGACTGAAGGAGAAGCATTCCATTTGAAATGGCAGCAGCGGTCTGGAGCTGTGTGGCCAAAATGCCCATTAGCTGTTTGTCAGGAATATTTTTAGAAAGTGCAGAACAAGACTGTAAGGAGAACTGGCACTAAAGTGTCACCCTCTCCCCAGGAATCCGCCTGCAGCCTTCAGAAGCTGGTCTGCAACCAGCTGTGCTCTCTGCAATGACAAACCCAGCACATGCACACACCCCAAACAATGCTAAAAGCACCACGGAGCAAGGACACACGGTTGGCTGCCCAAGTGCCCCTCCATAGATCCTCTTCAAGATTTTCATTTACTACAGGTGAAGAATTTCTGTTATCAGACTGTGCAGACATGAGAAAGTCTGAGATTAAAGTTGAGGTCTCCATCTGTGATGAAGTGGACTGCCATGTTCTCGGCTCTCTGGAACAGAATGATTCTGGGAATAATTCCCTTGATCTAAATACATCATAGATTTCATACCTTGCAATCTCTCTAACATTCCAAAAATGATATTTTCATTGCTGTTCTTCAGGTCTGCTGTCTTCCGTAGTGACTGAAGCTTGTGCTTAGGCAGACCTGGGTGACCCTGAGTGAGTTATGTAACCCCTCTGAACCTCAGTTTCCTCATTAGAAAAGTGGGGCTAATAGCAATGTCTGCCTTAGAGGGGTCTTGTGAGAATCAAATGACATAATCCACATAAAGCATGTAGCAGAACATTCAATCTATAAAAAGCCCTGAGCAAATGCTAATTTTAATTCTAGTGGTTATGATATAGTTCAAAAGCAGATTTATCCAGCTATAAATTATTGGCATATTTTACTTCTGGATACCACTACTCTCTAGCCTCTCTGCCAGAGAAAGGAAAAGAAACAAGATGAAACCCAAAGAGTCCATCTGCATTATTTTAGCCACTCCTGTAAGCCACATAAGGGGAGGAGGAGTGTGTAACAACAGCTAAAAATGAAATTATTGAATGACCTATGGCTACTCCAATGTCCCCATTTAGCATCTCTCGGAGGATATGAAGACACAAAAAGGAGGTACATTAGCATGAACTCTGCCCTTGGATCCTAGCGTCTCCTCTTCAATAAGAAGTAGATTGCGCTGAAGTTCCATAAAATATCTGGGTCCATCCCAGTCCTAAGGTGTAGGTGGACATACTTTCAGGTTAGGCGGCACCACAGACCTGGGGTCTAGCCTTATTCTGCCACAGATTAAGCAAGTCATTTCCCCTCTCTGGTAAAATAAAGGGACTGAAGTAGAGTTCATCTCTAAACTTCTTTTCAGTAATGTGAGAATATGTGGTTCCATCCTCTTAAGCAATTTTAAGATCTAAAATCTATTATTTCTGGTGGATCTTGTAGAAGTCTCTTCTTTGTTATATTGTAGTTGTTCACATCAGGGTGAGGAATTGAGTCAAAGAGGTAGGATGGGAATTGGAACCAAGGTGATATGGCTGCTGGTAGACTTGTGGGATTCAGTGTGGAAAAACCTGCACCAAACTAGGTCATGTCAACAGGTATTTACTGAATAGCTCCTCATAGCCAAGCCTGAAACAGATCCTCACACAATGCCGTGGTATCTGCCAGCGCTGCACAGACATCCAGGCAGAACATGAGCACTAACAGGAAGATAAGCCAAAGGCAAGAAATCCTATTGATTATTTTAATGATACTCTTTTATGTTTACTTACGAAGTTGTCATACATCATTAAATGTTTCATTGAAGGATATTTTCCATCAAGTGAATAACTTAAAACCCACACAGCGAAACACAAGATACTGTTAGCATCACCTCCATTTTAGGTGATTTTGATTTAGTGCATTTCCCTGTCCCCCAGGTAGGACCACCTTAACGATTTTATTCCTAAAACTGCCACCTTAGAATTCCTTTGTGTGTTTTATAATTTGCACTATTTTAAAATACAGAGTTTTTATAAAATGGGTAATGGAAGGTCATTTTTGGGCTCTTCTGGCTATCTCCAGCAGGCTGGTAAACTATGTGCTCTCATCTGTTATACTTCTGTTTTATACATTTAAAAAAGCATCAAGATCCAAGTACCAAGAGAATGCAAGGGAGCAGAGACCCAGGGACAGCGCTAAGCACCCCCACCATGCCATCACAAGTACACACACTAGGCAAAAACAGTGTGTGAGCTGTGCCAACACAACTTCAGAACCAGCCCCTTCAGCCCATCCCTTCAACCCAACAGCCACTTCTAAAGCCCTCCCCTCCTCCTCACCTCCCCTGCCAATCTGGAGCTGCCACCAGACCCAGCCACCACATATAACCACAGTTCTTCAAGATACAATGGAAGGAGTCAACTTTGGACAAGTATATCTAATGGTTCCAATCGACCTGACCAAGAAATGAATCTCTTTAATTAGTGAGAACTCTTAGAGGCAAGGGATGGAAAGCCGACCTCAAGAGCAGAGATCAAAAAAGGAATTTACCAACACATGTAAATGAAAAGTCCATGAGGAACTGAGATATTGTGATTTACGGTAAATCTTCCTTTCAGGGGCAGGTCTTGAAATCTCTTAAGTGACGAGTGTCTTTATGTACGCCAATGAGATGTCTGGTGTGTGGAGGGGGGGGCCCTGGATAGACTCAGGATGGGGGCTGGTTTCCAGGGGAACCAAGCATATGATCAGAGGGTCAGTATTTTCAGCCCCAACCCCCAACCTCTGGGGAGGGGAGAGGGGCTAAAGGTTGAGCTGATCACCAATGGCCAGTGATTCATTCAATCATCCCTGTGGAATGAAAAACTTCCATAAAAACCCAAAAGGACAGGGTTCGGACAGCTTCCGGATTGCTGAACATGCCCAGGTTCTAGGAGGGAGGAGCACCCTGAGAGGGTAGGGAGGTGCGCCCACTCTCCCGCCTGCACCTTGCCCTCTGCACCTCTGTATCATCTGCACCCTCCAGCACATCTTGTATTATACACTAAAATGGCAGACACAGGTGTTTCCCTGAGTTTTGTGACCATCCTAGCAAATTATCTAATCCAAGGAGGAGGCTGTGGGAACCCCAGTATTATGGCCAGTCAGCCAGAAGTACTTGTGAAAACCTAGGACTTGATACTGGTGTCTGAAACGAGGGCAGTCTTATCAGACTGAGCCCTTAACCTGTGGAGTCTGATGCTAACTCCAGGTAGATAGTATCGGAATTTAATCACATTGTAGGACACCCAGTTGTTCGTGTGTATGAAGAAACCCACATATCTGGTTACAAAAGTGTTCCCTGTTAGGTTGAATGGGGGTATAGTACAAGAAAAGTTTGTTTTTTCCTGCATTACAGGAATGAAGATAGCTCACAGCACAGCTGGATGCACATACGCTGTCACCAGGAATTTTGGCTTTTCTGTCTTCTGTACCATCTTTGTTGGGACTCAGTAAGCAATATACCAAAATGAAGGCCTCTGAAGCAAAAGTTTTTCTCTGACCTTCTCGTGTCCTCCTGTCTCTCAGTCCCATTCTCCCCCGAGGCTAGCCAGAGAAACTAGAATCTTTCTTCCCCAAGGTGGATCATAGGAACCAGAACCCCTTTCCCCAAAGCCAGTCACAAAACCTAAAAACATTACTTTAAATTTCCCTCCACCTTTCTGTTTAAAAGTTAGCCATAGAGAAATATCTGACCTACCTGTTTGACTGTAGGTCAGAAGACACCCATTCCAGAGAGGGTCCTGCCTCACATCCAAAGGGAAGGAATTCATACCCAGAGAGGCCAAGAGGAATCTAGACAGGCCTTGCTGGGTTTCCCCACTCGGCCTATTCACATTAGATCATACACTTTCTGTCCCACCATACTTCTACATGGCTGTCCACTCTTTGTTAAACCTGAGCATAGAAATGGACAATTTCCCTATATCTTTGGGTCTTCATTCTGAAGGCTCCCGTGTACACGTTAAATAAACTTACACACCTTTTCTCCAATCATCTGCCTTTTGTCAGCTGGTTTTTCAGCAAGTCTTTAGGGGTGAGGGGGAAACTTTCCCTTTGTCCCAACAGCTTCCTTCCCACTTGGCACTCTGCACATGGCAGCAAAGACAGCTGCCAGAAGCCAAAGCTTCTATCCTACCAGCTGAGAACCCCAGCTCAGAGCATGTGCATCGTTCTCAGTGGTTCTAGAAAGTCTTGGGACAGATTCATTGTCTGACTTGGATCATCTGCCTGTCACTTAGCCAGCCCGTGATTTTTGTGCCTGCGCCTGGGACTCCAGAGTGGGCCAGACCACAGCACGTGCACTGAGAGTGAAAAAGGACGAGCTCCAAACCAACAGACCGGGGAAAAGATGCCAGGAAGATGGAAACCAAAGATATCCCCAAAACACAAGGCTTACCTGTCTGAACCATTTTAATCCCCAGGGTTTTTCTATCCTTAATTTGATGCATACTAAATACCATTTGAAATTCTCTTAAATCACAAAAAGTGTTTCCCAATCAAGAATTGGAACATCACCAGCACCTTGGGGGCAGCCCTCATGCTCCCTTCCAGGCGCTACCCACCTAAAGGTAACCGATTTCTAACACCGCAAGTGGGCTTTGCCTGTTATTATACTTCATGTAAACGGAATGCAGCTGTACCATTTTGTGATTGTGTACTTTTCTGTATGTATATTAATACTTCAATAAAAAGCTAATTTTTTAAAAAAAAGAGCTGTTCCTGATATTTTCCCCACCCTATCAACATCATAAATTGTGTAACTTTCAAGGACTTTCTCAGCTCTCTCAGAAACGGCCTTCTCTCCAAAGGAAACAATCTCTTAGACAGCGAATTCTCTCAGCATCTGCAGTAAACCACAGGTAGCCAAGGTCATAAGACGTGGAGCTTATGTGAGGGACGGGCCATGTTTTTTTGGACTCCCAGCTCTTTCTGCACAGCCTGCAGGCCTGGGCTCCATTCTCTTACCAGTGGGCATTTAGGAAAACATCTTCCTTTGCTGGTCTTTGCATCTAATGTCAGAGGTGGGCAGAGGACAGCTGTCAATCAAGTAATGGTTTCCCAACAAACCTTGGAAGGCTCATGGGTAGAAGAGACAGGTGACATCATTGAATCATTCCAGCATTCCAAGGGTTCAGGGATCCCTTAAAAAACAATGAAAGTAACAAACTCTTTTCCTGTCTGTCCACACTGAAACTTATCTGTGGATAAACTCCAAGAGTCTATGGATTCCAGGTAAAAAAAAAAACTTCTCTGTAGGGCAGAACCAGGGCAGGCCATCAGGTAGGGCTACCCATGAATGCAATAGCCGGTCTTGCATGGCAGGGTTTCCCACTGCTCTGGAATTATGCATGCAGAAGACGGAGGGACTTCTATAAAGTCTGTTATACACAGACTTCCTATAATACATGAGATGATGGATTAAATGATCTTTAAGGCTCTTTCTAATACTCAGATTTCATGGTTCTAGCAAAACCCCTCTAATAGTCCTGACAGCAAGCTGGGAGCTAAACCATTGAGAGCAATGCCTATTCCTCAAAAAGTTAAGCACAGAATTACCACATGACTGAACAATTCCAAGTATATACCCAAAAGAACTAAAAACAAATACTTGTGTGCAAATTCAAATGTGTTCATGTAGCACAGCAGTATGCACAATAGCCAAAAAGTAGAAACAACCCAAATGTCCATCAGGAGATGAATGGATAAACAAAATGTGTAAATGTACACAATAGAACATTATTCAGCCATAAAAGGGAATGAAATCTGATACACGCTGCAACATAGATGATGACAACATCAAACCAGACACAAGAAGTCACACATTAAATGATTTCCTTTAGGTAAACTATCCAGAATAGTTAAGTCCGTGGAGGTAGAGAGCAGGTTAGTGGTTGCCAGGAGCTGGGAGAGGGCAAATGGGGAGTGACTGCCTAATGGGTATGGGGTCTCCACTGAGGAATGACGAAAATGTTGTAGAACTACATAGAGGGGACGGTTGCACAGCATTGCGGATGTACCAAATCCCACTGAATTGTACACTTTTAAATGGTTAATTTTACCTCAATTTTAAAAATATATAAATAGAACCAATACTGAGTAAACAGGCTCTATACTGACCTGGGTACCCTGGCTGCTTTGCAAATACGGCCCTGTCATTCTGGGCCTTTTAAGTAGGCATACCAAACCCATGGTCATTTCCTGGATTTGGAAACTTAAAACAGAGCAAAGCAACATCGACAAAAACACCAGCCACCCTGAAAAGGTCCTTTAGCCTCTGAATACCCAACCTCCAGGCTGGAAACAGGAGAGGGAGATATCAATCAACCATTTGCAAGTCACAAGGCCAAGCAATTTAGTCTTGAAAATGCCTTGGGAGCTCAAACAGAGGTGAGAGAAGTGTTTTCACTTTAACTAGAAATAAAGCAAAGGAATTCACTTTAGACCAACTATGACACATACAACCTTGAGGAGACACAGCAGTATTTGAAGGCCTCAAAAATCAACCGTTTCATTTAGGCAGATTCAGCAATTGGCTTGGTCAGGAGAACTATCACCCGGATACCCACCTCTCTGCTCCTTTAAGCAAAGTTTCTTTTCCCATTTAAAGCAAGAATGCATCAAATGTTTGAAATGTAAATAATTTCATGATCCATCTCATGATAAAGCAGGTAACTTTCTCATTCTGACACTCGTTTCAGGACCCCCTGAAAATACTGATCCTCTAGGTGTGTTGTATGGGAGCAGCCATTCAGCAGGTAGAGATTCCTCCTCTACCCCAACTCCCTTACACACACGCACACCCCAACTGGTGGCCTGGTTTCCTGGAATAGTTATTTCTTCCTTGGCTGAATTGTCCTTATGATAGAGCGGAGAGGTGACCCTCTCCTATGGCCCAGCTTAAGAGAGACGCACTGCGTGGCCGAACCACATGCACCCCACCTCTCCTTGGTAATACAGTTAGAGGGAGCGATGTGTACACAAAGTGGCAATACTGACTCAAGTACTCTTGTCAAAACAGCTGCTCCTCATGCGGTCTAAAATTAGAGAGCAACAAGAAATAATTCATCCTTGGAGCTAACGTACGACAGAATTTCCATTCCTTAAGAGGCATGAAGAGTTTTTACTTCTCCTTAAACACTAAATCTTGCTAGAAGTACATAGGAGTCAAGAAAAATCAAACAGTAAATAGCTACTAAGAACCAACTCTGGGTATGACACTTGAGATACAAAGTATGACATACTACTACTCTCTGTCCTCTTGGAGTCTATAATTTCTTTGGGTGGAAAAGCCATATATACTAAAAAGATATACCCATTTTATAAAAGCAACTCTCAGGGGAAAAGAGATTGTTCTGATATTGGTGGTTGGACAAACAAAGCTGGGGACAGCCCTCTAGTTCCTAACCTCACATTCCTTCCAGGGTAGTGAAAAAAGCAGGTCTTAAAAGCAGAACGGGCCCAGCGCAGTGGCTCGTGCCTGTAACCTTAGCACTTTGGGAGGCCAAGGTGGGAGGATCACTTGAGGCCAGGAGTTTGAAACCAGTCTGCGCAATAGGTAGAACTGACTGTGACGGTACAAAAAATTTTAAAATTAGCTGGGTGTGGTGACACACACCTGTAGTCCCAGCTACTTGAGAGGCTCAGGCAAGAGCATCACCTGAGCCCTGGAGTTCGAGGTCACACTGAGCTATGCCAATGCCACTGCACTTTAGCTTGGGCAACAGAGCAAGACCCTATCTCAAACAAAAAAAAAAAAAGCAGAACACTCTGAGTTCAAATACCATCCCCATCTTGTACAGGCTTGTGTGACCCTGGCAAGATACTAAACCTTTCCAAATCTCACTTTCCATCTGTAAAATGGGCATCATACCACCTATTTTGCAGGGTGGTTGTTTTTTTCTATAATTTGATTCTCTGTCTCTCATTTGATTAATATATATATTAATAGACCATGGAAGATGCACATTGCATAATAACTATAATAAAAATACCACATGGAATAAAAATTAATCAATAATAACTCACAAAAATAGCTATGAATTAGAGCCTGAGTATGCTGTATACATTATCTCAATTCTCCCAACAACTCTATCACTAGTTTTATAAATGAAATCTAATTTCATGGACATTGCATTTGTTAAAACAAATCTTTGCAACCAAGAAGCATATACATCTCTCAATTTTCCTAGGCTAGATAAAAGTTATAAGGAAGCATCATATGGGTGTAGTCACTATCATCTTTGCCCCACTACCGTTAGCACTTGGCAAGGAGCATCCAAAATCAAGGGCCCTTCAACATCCAGACAGTCAGGTGACTTGCATTAGTGCATCTGTGTTTTGTATTCAGCTTAAAGTATACCACTCCTCCTCTTCTCCTCTTCGGAACTCTTTGTGTCCATCCTATTTATTGGACAATCACATCCCTCAGGGCAGTGTTTCTCAAGGGGTGTGTGTGAGAGAAATTTTTCTCCCAGGGGATATTTGGCAATGTCTGGAGACCTATCTGGTTGTCACGAGTGTGTGCGTGTGTGAGTGTGTGTGTGTGTGTGTGTGTGTGTGTGTGTGTGTGAGTGTGTGTGTTGGGGGGGTGGGGGGGATGCTGTGCTATTGGCATCCAGTGCATAGAGGCCAGAAGACGCTACTGAGCCTCCTACAAGGCACAGGACAGCACCCCCGCCCCCAACAAAGAACTGTCCCACCCAAAATGTCAATAGTGCTGATGAGGTTGAGAAATCCTGCCTTAGGGGCAGAGAAGGAATCTTAGATTTCTTTGCAACTATAGCATGTGTTCATAGATGGTCAGTGACTGTCTCCAGATTGAGCTTATAACAAGAGCCCAGCTTTATCAAGCGCAGGCTTGCGTATCTGAGTGACAGGTAGTACTGGCAGAAAGAAGAATTTCAACCAACCTCACTTTCAGAGCGGCCCTAAAGAAGTCTCACCAAGATGAAGAAATACAGTTACAGTCCCAGTCAGGCAGACATCACGTCAGTGCCTATTCTTCCCACGGGAGTTCTCACTTGGCTCTTTACTATTCGAATGATGGGGATATTTCTGGGCCAACCACAGTAGAGTGTGCAGGGCAAAGCCTCAGATACGATGGTCACCCCCAAGTCCAAGGCCAGGCCTGCCCTGCACACTCCAATCTTCCTCAATCCTCCCCTGTACAGAAACTTTGTCCAGGCAGCTTTTTTGATCTGGCTCTCTCATCCCCAAGTCAACCCTTCTCTTTCGAAATGAAATCTGAGTATGCTGGGCAATATGCTACTACTACACACCGAGGCTTGGCAATGGTTATACAAGCATCGACTCCACGACCCTGTAGGGCTGCGGTCCCCGACCCCCGGGCCACAGAGCTCCATGACCCCCCTCCCCCGCCCATGGAAAAATTATCTTCCATGAAACTTAGGAATTGGGGGCCACACAGCAGGAGGTGAGCGGTGGGCAAGCAAGTGAAGCTTCATCTGTATTTACAGCTGCTCCCCATCTCTTGCTGATATCACCACCTGAGCTCTGCCCCACCCCCCACTCCCATGGGTCAGTTGGAAAGATTGTCTTCCGTGAAACTGGCCCCTGGTGCCAAAACAGGTTGGGGACCGCTGCTGTAAGATAACCCCGAATGGGGATCTCTGCTCACAATCTATAACTGAGGAAAGGGAGGCTCAGGATAGAGTGGATTTCTCAAAATTACACAGCTGAGGGGAGGAAGTAGGGCTCCAAAGCTGCTGTCTTCAAGCTCAGTGCTTTTCCCACTCTGTTAAGCAACTGCAGGGAAGACCCACGAGTGCCCAGAGTACCTGTTTTATCATCTGCTACTCGTGCAGCAGGGAGCAGAGACCCAGGCGGCTGGAGAAGGACCTGTGAGACAGGCTGGTCTTACTGACACAGGGAGGATGAAATGTGGGTCATCCTATATTTGGCTGCCAAGGCTGCGCAAAGGGCAGGAGAAGCACAAAGCCTGGGATCCCCCAGGTGCTGCGGGAAGGAGGGGGCAGCCTGTGAGAAGTCTGAAGCCAGCGGGCAGCTCCCAGGAGAGCAGGAAGAGGCCTGGCAGAGGACTTGGAGGTCCTAGAGTACTTCACTCTTTCATGAAACCGTTACTGAGCACGTCTGGGCCGGATGCTGCAGGTACAGAGCACACACGGCGGATAAGATCCCCATCTTCTCAGAACTTCGATTCTAGAAGGAGAGGCACATGATAAGGAAACCCCAAAAATAGAGACGACCATGTTAAGTGCCAGAAGAGAAATAAACAGGGAGCTGCAATACAACAACAGGTTGTGGGAGAGGCTCTGTTTGGACAAAAGATGCAGGAATGCTCAAGGAGACCGTGACATTTAAGCAGAGACCTAAAAGATAAGAAGAAACCAGCTGTGCGAGTGCAGAGGGTGGGGGGCCGTGGGGTGGGGGCAGGCTCGCAGTCCCAGCAGCGGGCAAGTAAGTGTCAGGAGCCTAAGGGCGTGTGTGAGGAATGGCTTGAAGGTCACTGCGAGAGGGAGGATCACAGCATGCTATGTGGTCAGGGCCACCTCCTGCAAAGCCTTGACTTTTGTCTAAGAGCAACAGGAAACCAGCGCTGGAAAGTTTTATGCCGCAGAGACATTGCTGTTTTGAAATATCATTTGGCTATTGGCGATAAAAACGGTCTAGAGAAGAGCAATGACGGGTCTGTCTGGGCTTGGCGAAGGCGCTTTGCGCAGGGACGGTGGCATGCACCTGGGGAGAAAGAGACAGGGTCAAGATGAACGTAGAGGTAGAGAAGACGGGACTTGCGGATGGGCGGTTCGTGGGGTGAGAGGGTAGAACGAAGGCTGCTGGCTACGTTTCTGAATTAAGCCAATTACCAAGTGATCTCATTCCCTGAGACGGGCAAATCCAGAAGAGAAACAGATGTAGGGGGAAGTCGGGCTCTGTATCCCAACTCTCTAAACCAAACTCAGCCTGAGAAATATCTTCATCGTTAGTCTTCTCATTATTAATAAATATTTATTGATTAAATACAACTTCAAGGCACTGCTACTAAGATTTGTTTTTTAAGAAATCGAAGACAGGAAAAGTAGAAAAAAATTGCAAAGCAGTAGACATAATTTGACTGCATTTGAGGGTTTTTTTTTTAAAGATAGTGTATAAATATATAAATGCTAGTTACCAGGGGACTCGTACTTTCGATTTTATCCTTTCCTTTTCCTATTCCTTTCACGATGACTTTTTTTTTTTTTAAGAATAAAAGAGGAGCATCTTTGGAGTCAGGCCTTGTATTTTTAAAAAACCTCTCTGAAAATGCACTGTATATTTCCTACTAGAAGCTGCCGTAACCTCTTAGGACATCTGAAGGGAACAGAGTTGGGAGGGGAAAGGACTCAAGCCAAGCCAATTATGCAGACAGCCCTACTAGGGATGACCTGAGCAAGGCCAGGCAGCTGTCATGTGGGTCCTCCACTAATGCATGCAGATTCCAATCTGCCTTTTCTGCTGCCTTCGTCAGTCCCCATTTTTCTACTCTGGCATCCTTGCTGTGGAGGCAGGTTAAAGTCAGATGGGGAGAGTCCTTGTTCATATTTGGCTCCAAGCTGCCTCGCTTTTGCTTCATCCATCCAGGTGTGCTCAGTCATCAATCACCTCCTAAAGGAAGCCTCCCCTGACCACCCCAGGCTGTTAACAAATTCTTTTTTTAAGACAGAGTCTCACTCTGTCACCTGGGCTAGAGTGCAGTGGCATCGTCGTAGCTCACTGCAACCTCAAACTCCTGGGCTAAAACGATCCTCCTGCCTCAGCCTCCAGAGTAGCTGGGACTATAGGCATGTGCCACCACACCTGGATAATTTTTCTATTTTTAGTGGAGACAGGGTCTTGTTCTTGCTCAGGTTGGTCTTGAACTCCTGACCTCAAGTGATCCTCCTGCCTCGGCCTCCCAGAGTGCTAGGGTTACAGGCGTGAGCTACTGTGCCCGTCCAACAATTCCTTTTTTAGTCCTCATTGCTGGGGCTCAGAAAACAATACCCCAATATGAAGTCTTCAGAAGCAGCTTTCTCCAGCCTTCTCCTGGCCCCTCATTCTCCTCTGAGGCTAGTCATAGAAACTAGAATTCTTCTTCCCCAAAGTGGTTCATAGAAATTGGAACCCCTTTTCCCCCGAGCCAGACACAAAACCTAAAAATATTACTTTAACTACCATCTTCCCACACCCCCCCTTTCTGTGTAAAACCTAGCTGTAAAGAAATTATCTGACTTACCTCGTTTGACTGTAGGTCATAAGACCCCCCATTCCAGACAAGATCCTGCCCCATACCCAAAAGGAAGAAACGCTGCACAGAGAGGACAAGAAGAATCTAGACAGACAGGACTTGCCAGGTTTCCCCACTCAGTCTATCAGTATTAGATCATACACATTTTGTCCAATCATATTTCTACACAGCTGTCCATACTTTGTTAAACCTACACATGAAAATCACCAATTTCCCCTGTATCTTTGGGTCTTCATTCTGAAGGCTCTTGTGTCACGTAAAACTATGGTTAAAGAAATTTGCATGCCTGTTCTCCTGTTAGTCTGCCCATTGTCAGCTGGTCTTCAGCACATCTTCAGAGGGTGAAGCGTAAGTTTCCCTTGGCTCTTATATCATCACGCCATAAGCATATCTTGATCATAGCACTTTTCTCACTGTGCTGTGATGTTTTTGAATATACATGTTTCCCCCATTAGACTGGGAGCTTAGAATGGACACCAGTTATGCTTTTTGGCTACCCAAAACCTTTTGACACTCTCCCTGTTTGCAGAATTTCTTTTCTCATGATTCTACATACCTTTAAGACAGAAGCCAGAAACTCATTTTCCCAGGTTCCCTTGCACCTTGGGTGCAGGCATGTGATCTGGGCTCAGCCAATCAGAAGGTAGAGGCATGAAGCAGCAGCTGTCTTGTGGCGAAGGCAGCTGTAGACACCCAAATTTCAGAGATGATAGCAGCAGAGGATCTTAAAGTAGTATCTTGTGCTCAGCATCAAGCACTGGTGCCTGTGCACCACTAAGAGCAGACGGGTCTCCACCGGAGCAGTGCATTGCCTGGCCTGGCTACTTTTCTTTTAAGCCAGTCCTGCCTCTGTTGGAGCTTCTTTAATAAATTACTTCTCTGCTTAAACCAGCTAGAGTGGATTCTGTGGTTTGCAATCAAAATTCTTAACTGATAACTAAGGTCCTCAAGGCAGGGATAGAATCTCGTTCATTTCTCTATCACTAGTATCTAGCAAACTGTTATGTATAATGAAGTCGCTCAATCAGTTCTGTTGAATAAATGAATAAATGAAAAAATGGAGAGAGAAGCCAAACTGGAAATGATTAGCCTCATAAGTCCTCTTTCTTTCAGTGATCATGAAGAAGTATTATTTATCCCCTAAGTCTTCTGACTAATTAGAGAAGACACACAGGGATGTTGTTTCCCATAATGAGTCTCAAACTCTGTTCCTTTGGAATATGGAATATTTCCATTGCCAAAACTGAATAGTATTTCCATTGCTAAATCTGAATAATAGTAAGTTTTCCCAAACATACAGACAGGATTAATTTAGCACAAGGAATTATGTCGGTGTCAAGTTTTCACTCAGAAACTTTTTAAAACTCTGGCACCTACTACTGTTTGGTCAGCAAGTGCAGTGGATTCAAAACTAATCGTGCAAGTAAGCAAGTACTGTAGCGAAAACTCAAAACCACTGATCTGCTTAGTTCATCAGTATTCCCCTTCCCTGTGCCCATGCCGTTCACTGGGATTTTAGATTGCACACTTCACACAGCACCCTATTTTCTGCTAGTAAAGTTGCTCCTAGTTCGTATGATGGAATCCAATGATTCAACATTTTATTAAATGGACACCGCCAACTCACATATTCTTGGCCACCTGAACAATTTTGAGAACTGCAGTTCTGAGGCCTTCCCAGCGCCCTGCTGTCCCTCTGTTATAAGCTGAATTGAGTCCTTCTCCTCCCAATTCCTGTGTGGAAGCTCTAACCCTCGTTATCTCAGAATGTGACTGTATTTGGAGACAGGGCCTTTAAGAGGTCATTAAGTTAAAATGAGGCTGTTAGGGTGGGCTCTACTCCAATCTGACTTGTGTCTTCATAAAAAGAGAAGATTTAGTACACACAGAGAGACACCAGGGTTGCATGTGGACAGAGGAAAGACCACATGAAGATACAGTAAGAAGGTGGCTGTCTGCAAGACAAGGAGAGAGGCCTCAGAATAAACCCTCATGCCAACACTTCGATCTTGGATTTCCAGCCTCCAGAACTGTGAGAAAATGAATTTCTGTTGTTTAAGCCATGCAATCTGTGGTACTTTGTCATGGTAGCCCAAGAAGACTAAGATGACTTCCTTTGAGGCCTCCTAGCCTCAAGCTGGGGCCTGCAGACACATACAGTGCAACCTGGACTGGCGCTTCCCGCTGCCAAACCTTCTTCCCCCAGGCCCACTCCCCTGGGAAGGTAGAAGAACAAATCATGACTGCTCTGGGGCCGACACACAGATGTCCTCCACGAATCAGCAGATTCCAGACTGGCCATCCCAGTTAGGAAGTCACTCCTTTACACACGCATCGCCCTCCTTCCTGTGCTCTTCTACCGCACCAACACTAGCAGGAACAGTGACCTTTAAATTCCATCAGTGTGAATGAGTTTTGGGAAGGAGCTGACAGCGCCGTCAGCTGCACCAGACCCTTCAGAAGGCCGGAGGGAAACCGGGAGAGGGAGAGACGAGGAGGTGGGAGGGGCCGAGACAAACCGTGTACCTCAAAATGGTCCCTGGGCTTTGTGCTGGCTCCAAGCCCCTTTCAGAGACAGTGGTTTCCACGGACAATAGAGCATCTGAAAAGGAACTCTGTGGGTGGCTAAGCCCCTGGGAGGGCTGCTGTACCCAGCCAGGCGCCCCTCCTGTACTGTTCCCCTCACTGATGCCCACCAGCAGCTGGTGACAGCTGCTGTGAGTTAGCACCCAGGGCTCTGCGTGTAACAGAGGACAGCAGGAAGGGGGCGTCCCACCCCAACCGGGCCTCCAGGCATGTGCAACACAGCCACATGGCATCGCTCTTTGCAGTCAATGCAGACAGAAGGCGGGACAGACGAGGCGACAGCTTTAGAAGGTAGAATGGCCTGAACTTGATGGCTGGAGGCTAAGGGGTAGAGAGGCAGGGACAGCACAGTAAAGAGCTAGGATCACTTGAATTCTGGCTTAAATGGCCAGGTAGAACACGGGCCATTCTCGGGTAACAGGGACTCTAGGAGGAGTAGATTTGGAGATGACTGTAGCTTTTACTATGGCAACTATCACATTATAATAAATATATTTATACTTCTCTTTCTCAGACTAGACTGCATTCTCCTTGAGGGCAGAGACAGCAATTTAGGCAAATCTGTACACTTCAGGTCGGGTTTGGAGCATTCACTCAGCACTTATGTAACAAACACCAATGTAGGGCCTACCATGTGTCTAGGACTAGCTCACGTCCTGTACTCAACCCAGAATTGCAAAGGCCAAACAAAGCCAGCACTTAATATACAATAACTGTCTCTTAGGTAAATATTTTATTTTATTTTATTTGTTTGTTGTTTTGAGACAAGGTCATGCTCTGTCACACAGGTTGGAGTGCAGCGGTGCAATCTTAGCTCACTGTAACCTCCAACTCCTGAGGTAAGTGATCCTCCAGCCTCAGCCTTCCAAATACCTGGGACTACAGTCATGCACAGACATGTGCCACTATACCAGGCTGATTTTTGTATTTTTTTTTTTTGTAGAGACATGGTTTCACTATGTTGCTCAGGCTGGTCTCCAACTCCTGGCCTCAAGTGATCCTTCTGCCTCGGCCTCCCGAAATACTAGGATTACAGGTGTTAGCCATCGCCATCAGCTTTGGGTAAATATTTTTAAGGACAGACAGTGTATTAACTCTTTTTTCTGATTTTCTGTATTCTTGATGCTCTGGCATCTGGGGTCTTGCTGACTGGGGAGAGACTGCTCCTCCCAGGGCTAGCCAGTTCTCAGAGATAGCAAATCACTTGCCTTCAGTGCACTTTCCATAAGTAAACCGATCAATCAAGAGGCCATACCCACCAGCTACCTCTTTCATTGAACTCTCACACATAACCCTCTGCCCTAATCATTCCAGGGCCAGGTACCAGGCAACTAGGAACAGCCCCTAAGCACCAGAGCTCACAGAAATTATTCAAACTAGCCAATCCTAAGGCTGTTTACCCTCACCCATTCCTTCTCTTGAACACCACCATGAAGCCATTTCCCCACACTTTCCCCTGGCTCTCCCTCTGCCTCCCGACAGACCCCAGGGCTTCCCCGTGTGGCCCTGTGTTCGCACTGTGCCTGGTGTGCTGGGCCTCCTGTTTCTAAGGATCTGTGAGTATAAACTCTTTCCTTCATGACAGCCATTGACATGTCTGTGTGTCTTACCACACCTGATTAAAACAAATCCCTGGTGGTACACTTTAAAACAGATGGATAATTGTGAATTAGCATTCAATAACTATAAATTGACAACTGATTCTTTCCGAGCAGTGCAAAGTACATCTTCTTCAAAAGAGAGAAAAGAGGTGTGAGTTCTATTTATCATTATGCTAAAACTGAATGAAAGTGAGAGAGAAAGCTGTTTTGGGGAGAAGATGGGCCAAATCCATATCCAGGCAGTCCCCAATCTAATGTGAGATCATGGGTTTGGGGCAAGAATGAAAAGCAGAGAAATGGCAGAAGGAGCCACCCCCATATTCCCTGCAGAGCCCCGCACAGGCTGGGAGAAGACAGGATGATGCGGTAACACCTGCTGCATCAAAGTCAGGAATCTTCCTTCTCAGGAATGACTTTATAAAAGCCATGCAAACCAACAAACAGAGATAAAGGAAGCATCCCTTTTATGATTTCTTTTTCATGGCATCAGAAGCTCCCATTAATCCAGAAATGAGATTGGGGGACATAAAGCATGTGGCACAATGTCTGGTATCAACTGAACACTCAACCAATTATACTTGTCATTGCTATTGTTCGTAGCAATTAATAAGACAAATTGTGTGACTAAGTGGCTTTTCTAGTGAACAACTTTTAGATGACCAATTATCAAAAAGTCAATAAACTAAAAGAGTAGAATTGGAATGTTCCAAACACAAAGCAATGATAAATGCTTGAAGTGATGGATATCCCAATTAAACTGATTTGATTGTATGCCTGTATCGAAACATGACATGTACCCCATAAATATATACAACTATTATGTCCCCATAACAATTAAATATAAAAAAATTTTGAAAGAAGAAAAAAGCAATAAAATGAAATTCATGCAACATTATGGCTGCACTGCGTATAATTTCATCTTCCTGTGATTATTCTGAATATACTTCAAGATGTCATCCAGCTTCTAATATGTTATGAATGACATGCATTGCCTCTGTATCTTAATGATCATAAAATATATCCTGATTTATCTGGTTCCTGGATGTACACAAGGGGACTCAGTGGGGATGCTGGGTGACCCACAGAAACGCTGGACCAGGAAAAAGTGGGACATACCCATGTGGCATCCAAAGACCTACGAACCTTCTCAGGTACGTTGGCCATGTGTGCTTATCACCAGGGAAGAACCAACCCAATCTTGAGGAAATGCTATAAAGCCCTCTCTACTAGAGGTCTGAGAAGAATAGGCAGGAAACAGATGTCTAAGAGCCCTGCCCAAAATTAGATGTTGACTTTTCCCACTTTGCCCCCTCACCCATGGATCTACCCAGGTTCCATAGAATCACACATTTCTTTATTAGAAATAAAATAACAGAAATTATGATGTCTGTTTCCTCACATTTGTCTCTAGAGATTTTATATGCCCAAATAGATGAACCCAAATACAGCAATACATGACTCAAAAAAATTCTGCCAAATGTATTTCTCAGTTTTGAGTTCCAGATTCTGCGGTATAAACATGCGATAAACATTAGCCCTCCAGAGAGAAGAAGAAACAAAGTCTTTCCTTGGGAGGTGTGAGGTTGAAAAATAGGGACACTTAATCACTTGCTCCCATTCCCATAAGCCCTCCAAAAGTTTCTCCTACCTCCTCAACTGCATTATTTCCCTCTCTGGAGTCTTTAAACATCCCCATTCATCTAGCAGAATATTGATGTGAGCATTTGCAGACTGACAATTCAAACAACAGGCAAAAGCAAGAATGGCGGAAGCCTGGACACATGTGGAACCCACAGTATGAAGCAGCACAAGCCACCATTATGTCCAATCCAGGTAAACTTTCCTGGCAAAACCTACTGAGCCAAGCCTGTGAATATACACCTATTTGCACCATTGATGCTTGTTGGCAGGGAAAGATGGATTCGACAGATTCAAATCCTCTTCTGATGCTCGGCTTAAGTTGCAACCATCAGGAGAAACACCAACTTACTGGAAGAGTTGGAAAGATGAATACCAAGATGTACCCTTGACCTCAATTATCTAGTTGCCTAATTGGGAATAATCAGTATGCAGATGAAAAGATAATTAACAATGTAAAATGTATCTAATGATGGACACTCACTCCACCTAAGGTGATTGAAATCCAGAAGGTAGGGTGATCCAGCAGAGCCTGAGAGAAGGAGGCAGGCCTTGAAGGCCAGGCAGCCTGCAGGCAGTCACTGAGGAGGAAATGAGCCCTGCAAATGGAGCATGTGGGAAAGCACATGGCAGATGCAGGGGCCAATATACCTGTCTCCCTTCTGGTAAGAGCATAGCACGGTCACACCCAGGAATAGAACAAATCTGAATGGCACACTGCTGCTCCTCAATTCCACACCCAAGAGGCATGACCAATACATCATGGCACTGAGGCTTGATGTGGTCTCAGAATCCTTCTCAACACTGTGCACCAGACAGCCATTTACAATATGTCAGAGTTAGCAGATCACTAAGTCAGAATTATTTACTTACAGGATGTGAGGAGCAAAGAGAGTTCACATTGGTTACATCTCATTCCTGGGGTCAGGAGTTTTGATCTTTTGGTGCAGTTAGGCTAACACCCTTCCACCTACAAAGGCCCTCTGGCATCATTACCCTCCATTGCCCTTGATGTGACCTCAGGCACCAAATCCTTTCCAATTCTACCAAAGAGACCCTGTAGTGGCTTATTCCCAGGATGGCTGTCTTCAAGTACTTCTCTTTCTGTGCACACATGGCCCTTCCCTATTGAGAGGCAAAGTCTATTCCTCCATCCCTTTGAATCTGAGCTATTCCATGACTGCTAGGCCTGTGGTCCCCAACCCTCCTGGCCATGGATCGGTCCCGGTCCATGGCCTGTTAGGAACTGGGCCGCACAGCAGGAGGTAAGCGGCCAGCAAGCGAGAGAAGCTTCATCTGTAATTACAGCTGCTCCCCATTG
>NW_012139858.1:3082920-3123607 GCF_000956105.1 Propithecus coquereli
TTTTGTTCAGATACTGCAGTCCCTAACCCCCAGGCCAGGGATCGATGCCAGTCCATGGCCTATTAGGAGCAGGGCTGCACAGCAGGAGGTGAGCAATTACAGCTGCTCCCCATTGCTCACATCACCGCCTGAGCTCCGCCTCCTGTCAGATCAACCGTAGCATTAGATTCTGCATTATAGTGAGTCGTATAATTATTTCTTTATATATTACAATGTAATAATAATAAAGTGCACAATAAATGTAATGCACTTAAATCGTCCTGAAACCGTTCCCGCCCCCCTACCCCATGGTCTGTGGAAAAATTGTCTTCCATGAAACTGGTCCCTGGTGCCAAAAAGGTTGGGGACCGCTGCGCTGGGCCAACGGAATATGGCAGACACCGTGCCGGTGGTGGTCCCAGCCTTTAGCAGGATTAGCAGTTTTGCTTCCTCGCTCTTGAGAGCCCTGAGCTGCCATGTAAGAAATATGGTCACTCCTCGCAATAGAAAGAGAGACCCAACCATCCCAGTGTCCTGCTGAACCCAGCCTTCTAGCTCTTCACAGCCAAGGTCTCTGACCTGAGAGGGAAGCTTTCCTGGAACCTCTGGACCAACCTAGCCACAAACTGAATCTCACCAAGGGACCCGAGCCAATGCCACATGAAGCAGAAAACTGCTCAGCCAAATTCTGCCCAAATTCCAGGCCGAGAGAATCACAAGCAATAAAAAACAATTACTCTAAAGTTTGGAGTGGATTGTACCACGTCAATGGATAACCAGGATTATCTGTGCAGGGGCCCCACTCCCCAGGCAACTACAAGTCTTCTCAGGGATCTGGGCTCTCCTGCCGATCCCTATAAACCCCTCGGGCCGTATTATGTCCAACACAAGTCAGAAACCTGCATTCTGGACAGAGACGCCACACTCCTGATCACCCACAGCCTTGGCCTCAGCTCGTTGCCAACCTTTCTCCTTTAAGTCAACATGTACAATTTCTCAAGAACTCCAGTTAATTACTGACTTTAAGACTCAAAGATTCCAAGGGTTGTCTATTTGTTATTCTATTTTTAAGGGCTACAAAGGGCAAACTTCTCCTCCTTCTGAGGCTGGTGCCTTTGAGAGCTGCAGCCCGTGTTTGGTTCAGATCCATAAAGAAAAACCGGCAAGTTTGCAGTAGATAATCCTTACCCTGCTTCAGCCATGGTGTCATCGTGGATGGGGAGGGGCTAGGCCTGCTGAAGCTCGCTGTGGCCCTACAGCTCACAGGGGCCATCAGGATCCTTTTGCAGAAGAGGACATTAGGGCTTGTCAGTGAGGCGTTGCTAGTTTGGGGGCAAAGAGGAAGTGGGTAAGGACGGCGGCAGATACCTACCCTGAGTCACAGTTCAGGAGTGACCCGCCATAAGCTCCACCTCCCTGCACCGACAGCTCCAGGGAAATGCTTCCTCTGCTTATGCTCTGATTTGTGCATGTCCTTTAAGGCCCCCTCGGTTTAAGGCATGTGTGCACAGTCAGGCGCAGGCTTGCTTCTGCTTTGGGGTCTCTTTGCAGGAGCTCATTGAAAACCTCATCCTAGGCAAGAGCAAAAAGATCCTCTCCACTATTTTTAACTCTCCTTCCCATACTCTAACAAACATACACAGTAGCTCAGGGTACAGTACGTTTTCTGGTTTAGCAGTGTGCATGTGCATCCTCTGCCCTTTAATTAGTTGGACTGCATATGATGGTGCAAAGCCACAAGGGATGAGCCTTGCTGATTTTGTTGTAGCAGAAAGGGCAGTCCAGATCTCTCTACCGACATCCAACTACTGATAAATATCAGGCGTGGACTCTGGAGATGCCTTTAGCCTCTCTGACCCCAGCTTGAATAGTTAAGGTTTGGAGGCACCACAGAGAGACTCAGAAGGTAGGAATAGCTTCTCAAACAATAGTTACTATCACAAGGCATCACTGGAAATTGTTGCAATATGTACTTTTTGTTGTAAGTGTTAAGTAGCACCAGATGCTGCACTAGCTGCTTTGCAAACAGTTTATCTCCTTTAATCCCCACAATAACCTAATGGTGTAGGCTCTAACATCTCTATTCTTTATAGATGAGGAAACTGGGGCCCAAAGAAACTTAGAAACAAGCCCAAGGTGACCAGCAAGCAAGCTGCAAAGCTGGAATTTGGATAGAAGTCCAGCCAACTCCAAAATCCATGTTCTGCATAGTTTACTGATTTCTGTAAACTTAATTTAGTACCTTGATCCTGCACTGATTTATTAAACTCATCTCTGTATCATTCATTAGCGTAATTCATGTCCAACATACAAGACCATCAACCGTGTGACAGTCTCAGAGTACTCCTGGGATCACAGAAATACACTCCAGCAACCAAAAGGGAAGTTCAAATAGTTCATGCTCTTTACATGCATTTTAAAAACAAAATTTTGTAGACAGTTGTGATTCTTAAAATTTCCCTTTACCTCTAAGCTATTTCCTTCACAGGCTGTTCCTGCTCTTCTCTTTTCAACACTGGACCCAAATCTCTTCCCCCAGATAGGAACAAGCTAGTGGGGAGTAGTAGCTCTCCTGTGCATATTCTCCAAAAGCTGCTCCTTTTCAACCAGTTTTTAAGGAAATGTGTGGATGTGACTTTCTTTACAGCTTTGGGAAAGGTATTGGAAGCAGCTTGGTAGAAGGCAAGGCCACAGAGTCATGAGGGTGCTTGTTCCAAACCCACACTTCCTTCTCACTCAAGGAGTGCTGTCCCAGGCCTGCATCCTCTGAAGAGAACCTGCCTGGATCCCTTCAGGCAAAGCAGGACCCTCCTCAGAGGGTAGGGAAGGGAAGAAACTGAGCCAAAACCCTCCTAGACAGGTAGGGCAAGTGGGAGAAAGGTCGGTGAACACAACCTATTAATAATTTCTGTCCTGTCGTATTCACACTCTGGGTTCATCTTGTTTACTTATTGATTTGTTTTCCAACCACAGAGTCTGCAGTGAGAATCCTGTGAAAAGCTCCAGAGGGCAACATCCACAGGTTTTATACACCAACTTCCTTAAAAGGGAAGACAGAAATCTTCTGAGGAAAGAAAGTCTGCCGTCCATTTAACAGCAGTGGATGCTAAGGAATGGTTTTCCATTGGAAGATTTTTATTTTTCCTATTGCTAAATACTTTCTTCAAAAACAAAGAAGCTACAATTTTCTAGGTCTTATTATTGCCCCAAAGCACATGATTTCAGAAGATGGAATTAAATTAGCACAGTTATTTCTTCTTAGAAAACATATGGAATCCTTATTATACTATTTAAAAATAACTGATGAAAACCATCAGGACCCAACTTGGAAGGAGAAGACCAAAACTGATGGCTTTCTTTAATGTTTTATCAAAGAAGCATGAGAGGAGGCCTGAGCCGTAGGTGACCCCAAATTGACCTTGGCCCAATGCCAGGTTGAAAGTCCAGACTCTGGCCCACCATGGTGCACAGTTCTAGGGGGCTCCACTCATGATGTACGCTTGGTGAATCTTGCCCCCCTGAACTGATCATTGCACACGCTGGACATAGCAGTCCAACTTTACAAACAAATAATAATTTTCAGAAACAGTACTTCCTCTTATGACAAGACAGAAGCATCAATTTTGCCTTGAAATAGCTTTGGGGGCTCCAGAAGTCAGCTGAGAAAGAATAAGCATAATCCACACTCAGAAGACAGCCAAAGAAAAACACATGGCCAGGCTCCTGCCACGTGGCCCCTCCCCTAGGACGCCGGTTTCCCATGGGCCATTTATGGTTGGGACCAGATGCTGTAAATGAGGGGTATGCAGTGACCACTGCTGCCCCCTCCCATCTATTCCCATGATATGCCATTTTCATTTATAATTGTGGGTGAGTCTATCTGTGCTCAGAGGGGGAAGGAAGGGGCCACAGAGGGCCAGGGTTCCAGATAGATGGGTTGCAAAAGATACAGTGAAAAATGCCAGACCAAAATTGAAGAGATTGAACTTGATGGGTTCAAACTATATGAGCGTGCCCTTCCCTGCCACCCCCCTAGGCTGGTATTATTACTTCTGTCTGGGAACGAGGGCCGCTGTGAGCCCCTGTTATTACCAAGGTGGTGGGGGGGAGACAGCACTCAGATACGCAGGGACAGAGAAAGGAGCATCTCAGAATTGATAATGTTTCAAGTCTAAAACGAACAAGTCTGTGATGCTTTAGGCTTCTGGATTTAAAGTTCACTTTTGCAGTCGCCTCCACAGGAGCAAGAGTCTATCCTTCTATAGAGGCTGCATTAGTCTGCTCTGACTGCCATAGTGAAATGTGTGCCTTGAACAACAGAAATTTATTTCCTCACAGTTCTAAAAAAGTCCAAGATCAAGGTTCTATCAGGTTTGGTTTCTGGTGAGGCCTCCCTTCTTGGCTTGTTGATGGTTGTTTCTCGTGCCTTTCTTCTGTGTGCATGTTAGGGGGAAAGCCAGCTCTGGTGTCTCCACCTCTTCTTATAAGGACACAAGACCTACTGGAGTAGGCCTCACTCTTATGACCTCATTTAACCTCAGTTACCTCCTTAAAGGCCCTGTCTCCAAATATAGTCACCTTGGGGGTTAGGGCTTCAACATACGAATTTATACGAATCTTGGAGTGGGGGGCGGTGGGGGGAGCACAATTCAGTTCAAAACAGAGGTTATGGGTCTGGGAAGGAAATGATGGGATTGCTTTGCTTTTACATAAATCTGCCTTCTGTGTGGACTCTCTCATGTAGGTTCTTATCAAGCCCTTTGCCCAAGAGCCCCTTCCACTCACCTACCTGCCGAATGTGCTTCTTGGCCTCCGCTGCACACCAGCCGTCCCTTCAAACTGCTGCCCACGGCAGTCCTGCTCCTTGGAACAGATTTCCCCGTTCTCCCAGATATAATCTGGTCAAATCCTGACCCCACTTGCTGCTAAACCTGTTCGTCATTTATAAATTGAGGTCTTTTCTGAACCTGTTACCCTATGTGCTTTGTGTACAAGGAAGCTCAGACTCGAAACTGCATCTGACCACTAGCAACGTATATAGGACCATCCTGCAAACATCCTGGCCACTCCATTCATTCATTCATTCACTCACTCATTCATTCAACAAATATTTATCAAACTCCTATTACATACGGTCATTAACCCAGTTGTGTGGAGTCCATCAGTGAATAAAACCGGCGAAGAATCCTACCCTCGTAGAGTTCATACTCTTCCTATCCTATTCTTCCTATCCATATTTTCCCTTTGCCCTGATTTCTTCCATTTCTAAAATATTTATTGTCCTGTGTCTATTTCAATCATATCAAATTTGAAAATATTTCCAATTTTATTATACTGTATTAGTCTGTAATTTAATGTACTATATATTTTTCATAAGGGTCTAATTGCCTTTAACAATAAATAAACACAGTCATTGTAAAGAATAAATTAGATGATACTATAAAGTACCAAACCTATTGTAGGGGCTCGATATGAAGTAGGTTCCATCTTTTAAAATCCCAGATATTCTTTAGGACCAACCTCAAATCCCATCTCTCTCTAGTCACCTTCCATAGCACCAGAAAATGCAAGGATTTTACCTTCTTCTTCTACCTTCCCTTAGTACATATTCATCCACTGTATAGTCGGACGCTTTGTTATATTCTTTCACATATTATCTATAATTCTTTCCTGTGTGTAAATCAGCCTTCTCTGAGGGTAGATGGTAACCGTCTGTATATTCTTAATCCACACAATACAATCCAAGTTGATAGAAGAGATGAAGTAATGTGTATTCTCTCTACTATTCTCACTCTCTCTTTATTTAATTTTTTAAGTCTGGCTCTCTTTACAAAACAATACATGGTTCCTTAATTGGGGTGAGGGGAGTTCCTCTGCATTTAAAAGGTAATTTGATTTACATTGCCAGAAAACATCCAGCATTTAACATGGGAGAAAAAGCAATGACACTTCAAACAAAAGAAATATTTCACATAATTAAGAGTAAAGGACAAGAATATTATGGTATTTTCTATAATAGGAAAAATCTGCAGTCAAAATATTTGCAAAGAAGAACACTAGTTAAGTCAATTGTACATCCACTGGATATAGTATGACACAATCATTTTTTACAGAAACACGTTCTGAAGGCTCTTTAATGAAATGAGAAGATACACACAATTTGCTGTTATGTTGGGGGGAAAGTATACAAAATGTAGGATATGATCCCAATTTTGTAAATGTCCTATTTACATGTACACATACGCGTAGAAAAAGAAAGATTGAAATGTCTTGGAAATGAACAGTATCTATGGGTGATGAATAATTTACTTCATTTTTATACTGCTATTTCTTTTACAATCAGAAAAAAAAGAACACACGTTGTGTTGAAAACTGAAGTCAAAGAAGGACTTCTAGGCATCCCTCTGGGGACGGGCGCCATGTTGGGGAACTGTGAGAATTACCAGTTATCCTGTGTGGGGTCTGGCTCTTACCCCAGTCCTAGCGTGCAGAAAGGATTCCTTTAAGTCATAAGGGCTGCATTTCTTTTAAAGCACCCTGTAATTCAGGCTTTCCACAAAATCCAATGACCGCTCTTCACAATTAAGGCAAAAGCTTCTCTGGAAATATAAACAAGCACTTTTGTCCTTCCCATTCAGAGAGCATGAAGCCAGTTGCTATATTCCATGTATGGGTGGGGCTGAGAAGACCAGCTGGGGGCCAGTGGTCATTTCCAGCGGAGAACAGGGAGGGCCACAGGAAGTAAAGCAAACACGAGGGCACAAGCCGCCCTCCACCAACTCCTCTCCCCTGCCCCAGCCGGCTGAGAACAGAATTCACTTCTGCTCTGCAGCATCCCGCCTGCTCCCCCAGCCAGCATCCATGTCGGTATTTTTAACAAGGCATAAACTTGCAATTCTATTAAAAACACATGTCTCTTAATTCAAAGAACGGTTAGCAACAGCCACTGATATTCAGTAAACACCATCAGCCGGGGGAACATACTCATTCAACTCCAAGTCTCAAATTCTGAGCATGATATTTTTACAAAGAAACACAGGATCTTCTGGCTGGAATAAATTTCGAGATAATGTCTTCGGCTTTCTCTCTGACTTCTGGAGAAGACTATTCAAGCTGCTTGAAAACACTAACCATTCTCGTTTTTACCATTTTTCCAAAAGAAGGGAGAAGATCAGTAGGGCAGAGGAGGGAGGGAGAGGAGGCTCATGAACTGCGGAGCGGGCAAAGTGGAATCTGAGAGTGGGGAGGCCGACTTCTGCCCTTAGATCCGTTACAGCCAATGCATGTCCTTGGCAGTTCCACGGTCTTGCTTAGACGCCTTTAAAATGCGGGAAGAATTAGACTGGCTGAACTCTCAGATCCAAAGTCTATTAGGCAAACTCAGCTTTAACTCTCTTTCCCCACTTAGCTATAGTAGCTTAACTTGTCTTAGTTCTGCCATCTGTACAGTAAGGAAAACAATGATGCCTCCCTCATGGGACTGCTTGAAGATTATGAGACAAAAAAGTGTCACTAACGGCTCCATAACTCCCTTCTCCTCTCTATTCGCAGCAATGCTGCCATAAAGCTCATGAGAAAGTAAGTATGAGAACAAAGAAGCCAGGCTTGGGGTGGAGGGGAGATAGACAGTCAGCCGGCAAATAACTGAGAATTGCCCACATGGCTGCGCGCTGGCGTTTCTGCAGGAACACAGGCCATGTGGCTGCTTCGCAGAAGCCGGTCCCACACACGCACAAATTATCAGGCATTTAAGTGCTTTCCCTCAAATCCTGATGTTTGGGGTGGAGGGGAAAGCAGGGAGGGAACCTCCAGATCAGATATTTTAGACTCCAGGAAAGGAAACAGCAAGCTTTATTTATCTGGGCTCCCCAGCTTGCTAATTAACTTACGCACTGGAAACTGTTCTCATGTGTCGGTGCCTGCACATCTTCTCGTTATTAGAAAAACATCTGCTCGTTATCCCCATGGTTTCCGAATGTGGGAGAGGACCAGATTACGTTCCCAGATGCAACTGTGTGGCATCAAAGCTGCCTTTGGCACTGATGGCCCCATGCAGGGTGCAGGCTTCGGGAGGTTAGAACAATTATTGGATTTTCTAAACAAAACAGGAAGAAGGCTTTCATGTCCAGGGCTGCAGAAGGAACTGTTAACATGAAGGCACCTGTATGTACATCTAGAGATCTGCCACGGACTCAGTCAGGAAAAAGTACTTCTCCAGGCCTCAGCTTTCATATAAACCCAGGTTTTCTCATATAAAACCCAGGTTTGGCTGGGCGCAGTGGCTCACGCCTGTAATCCTAGCACTCTGGGAGGCCGAGGCGGGCGGATTGTTTGAGCTCAGGAGTTCGAGACCAGCCTGAGCAAGAGCGAGACCCCGTCTCTACTAAAATTAGAAAGAAATTAATTGGACAACTAAAAATATATAGAAAAAATTAGCCGGGCATGGTGGCGCATGCCTGTAGTCCCAGCTACTCGGGAGGCTGAGGCAGGAGGATTGCTTGAGCCCAGGAGTTTGAGGTTGCTGTGAGCTAGGCTGACGCCACGGCACTCACTCTAGCCAGGGCAACAGAGTGAGACTCTGTCTTAAAAAAAAAAAAAACCCAGGTTTTAGCCATTGGACAAATATTCATGGAGGATCCTCCATGTGTTCAGCACTGGGTCTGCACTGCAGCTAGAACCCTAGCCTGGAGGCTCTGGTCTCAGACAGCAGGTGGCTCTGGCACTAGAGGCACACCTGTCCCACTCGGGCAAAGCTGGTGACAAGTCCTACGGACAGAGGGACTGGGAGCCTGGGATACCCCCAGGGAGACAGGGGCCGGAGCTCAGAGCGTGCCGGCTCTCCACACTTCGGAAAGACTACCTCCCTTTTCCCACCCAACCTAGGGTCACCAACCCTCCTGGCCTACCCAGGTCTGAAGGGTTTCCTGGATGTGGGGCTTCCAATGCTAAAGCCAGGACAGGCCTGACAAACTAGGACAAGTTAGTCACCTTAGAGTGTCCCATCCTTCTTCCCTTTTCCTCCTTGGCCAGACAATGGCTTCACACTTCCCTCATTGGGAGCCTAACACAAAACATCTTAAAACTTTTTCTTGCCTCAGTTTCCCTATCTGTAAAATAGAAAGAATATCAAATTCCCCTTCCCAGGGATATTGGGGGTATTAGCAGGGTCTTGCAGGGAATGTGGCCACCCTGGCCTAAACAAACTGTGCACAGGGACAAGACAAGAGCCACCCAAATAAAAGGGCTGACAGCAGGAGGTGGGGGGAGGGAGGGGGAAGAGTGAGAGGAAGCAGGGACATAGGCAGAGATGAGAGGAGGGGGCATCAGAGCACAGGCCTCAAACCCCATCTACAGCCACCGCAAACCACGTGTGTGACTCACCGGCATGTCCAGCTCAGCCTCCTCCGCCTGTCTGCAGCCCTTTCCCTTCCACACTGTTCCCTTCGGCCTCCCGAAAGGCCCCATCATGCCTCCTTCCTCTCCTATACTCTAAGCTGCCTCACTCTGTGGAGTTTTCATCCTAATCTCTCTCACATCTTGTCCCCCAATCCCCTCCCACCACCTCTGCCTGGGGTCGTTTGGGCCAAATCACTCGTCCACTGCCACAGGCTCCTGTCCCCAGCGGCCCCACCCCAGGCTGGCCTCCACCCAGGAGTCAATGTGGTCTCTCGAACACACAGGGCTGATCCGTGAGGTCCTTCAAGGGTTTCCCAAGTACATCCAGACTCCTTAGTTTAGCCCCCAACCTTTCTAACCTGGCACTTCCTGGCTCCCCAGCCCATGTCTTTGCCCTCAATTCCAGCCATAATGAACCACAGGTGGTTTCCCGGACACCCCAGGCTGCTTCATGCCTCTCTGCCTTCAAAACTCAGCTCAAAAATTGCTTCTCCTGGGAGACCATCCCTTAACTCACACCATACCCACCTTCTCAAGACTGTTTTGGATTTAGAAGCTTCTCTTTTTTCCTGCCCCAATCCTCTCTCCCATTGCACTTCTCAATGAAAGGTGTGGTTTAGGTAAGTGTCTTTCTCCACCACCAGCACAGAAACACACTGAAGGCAGGGACTCTGTATCACTTGACTTTCTATCCCTCATGGCAGCTCGGTGCTTAGAGCATACTACAAATATCTGCTGAATGAACAAATGAAACCCTGCAGCCTTGTCCACACAAAACAATGCCAAACCCCAAGCAGGTTCACATTCAGGAGTCAGATACTCTCCACTGCTGAGAGAACAGAAAATACTCCAAGCAAAGATAAGTCCTCCTCCTACCACTGCAGCCCCACCACAAACCACGGTGGGGAGGAGGACTGGGATAACAGACCAGCATGGCTCTGAAGGCAGAGGACCAGGGCTGCACTCCGCCTCTGCACATACTCCCTTGTGCCACCCTGAGCCACCTGCTTAACTCCCTAGGCCTTGGTTTCCTCATTTATAATGTGGGGATGATGATAACCCACATCACGATGTCGTTGTGGAGAGCAAATGAATTCTGTATGTAAAACTATGGGCACTTAGTGGACACTCAGCCCTGGCTTCCACCCAACCTTCTTTTTATCACTGTTGCCAAAACAGAGTTGGAGCCTAATAAAATCTGGGCACACAACATACCTGGCAGCACCCGCTGGGTGAGACTCCATCTAAACAAATGAGGAAGGAGGCAACGGCCCACTTCCTGGCCTGTACACCTGGAGGTGCTGGGCCACTGCCCGGATCCTGCCCACATGCAAAGGTCTCCAGCCTTGTTCACTTGCAACACCGAATCTCAGAGGCCTCCTGGCACCCAACGGGCAGCTGCAGGGACTTCACACCAACGTGCTCTGCCCACTGGTTCAGTGCCAGAGGAGCAGATTGGGCAGTGGGCTCCTCCCGCTTTGAAGATCACTGCTTTCAGCAAAGAAACACAGAAGAAAGTCTGAAAGTGAACTTGAGGAAATGCCAACAGTGGTTGTTTCTGGGGGCAGGTTCCAGGTGATTTTTTTTTATCTTCTTTATAGCCTTTCCTATTTTCTAAACTGTCTCCAGTGAATGACTTCTATGGTCTGAAAACACGCGCAATCCCATGTTATACTTAATAAAGGACCAGTTTCTCTGACCCCTCTCAGGCTGACATCGGATCAGCCCCCAGGCAAGTCATGCTCTGTGGGCACAATCAGGTTGTAACGTCCAGTCCTGTCCCGGGATCTCCAAGTGAGGCGACTCAGAACTCTGTGGCTTGGGATTCAAGGAGGCTGCGATGACCCTGGAACCTTCGGACCACTAAGCAGAATCACGATAGCCTTTGAGAGGTGGATTGAATGAAGACCCTCTCCCCTGCGTGGGAGGGAGGCAGGCTCATTTGGGCCACCTAGAGTTGTTCCTACTGGCCAGTGCTTGTGAGTAAGAGGAGCCCAGAGCTGGGGAAAGCAATGAGGAGAAAGGGGTTATGTGGCCACAGGACAGGTTTCTGGGGAAATTTACCCCTTGTTGAAAGCAAGCAGTGAGAGAACTGTTGCAACTTGCCAAAGCCCCTCAAGTTTCTTGTGAAGGGTATTTCAGCTCAACTAAAAAGTGTGGAAGAATGTCTCCCATGGTAAAACCCCCTTTCCTACACCCAGACTTCATTTGTGCATTCATTCATGCATCACTCACTCATCGAGCCTCTCTAGGGAGCAGACATTGCACCCACAGGGCAGTACGATGAACTAAGACCATCCTCCCACGTTTCCCGTCACCGCCAACACTCATGAGGAAATCTTAAGGAATAGCAGTGGTGGGGCATTTGTTTTGCCCAGTGGGTGTACAAGTTGAGGAGAGCTGGATCTTTTTAAGAGGCTGTGGAAATCAAGAGAAGGATAAGGAGAGATAAGACAGCTGGTGGGAGAAAAGAACTTTGGGGAAATGAATCAAAAAATGTCTAAGGTAGAATTCTGTCTCTCCATGAAATCTTCAGTAAAATAGACACTCTTCACCAAATGCTTTTAAAGTGGCACTGGGTGGGACCCAAGGAAGTGCTATATTCTGTTGTCAAGATAGGAGGCAGTAAAGGCTGACTAAGGAGGCCCAGTCAGATCTTTATTACACCCACATAAAAAGAGGCTATCCTTGCCCTCAGAGAGTTGTTCATGGCGCAGTGGAAGGAACACCCTGCAAATCGATGAGCACCTAACATGGTGTATGCCAAGAAGGGAGCTGGAATGGACCCTGGGCACAAAAACTCAGTCATCAAGACAGCTAACATTTTAATGCAGCCTTTGACAAAGTCAAAGTTAATGCAAAAATACATGATGAACAAAATATCAGCATTTTCGATAAAGACAGCATTTATGGGCAGGGCTGGGATTATGTTGAGGTGAGTGAGGCTGAGTCGCTCAAGTGCAGGGTCAGATACTGGTCTAATTTCAAACATTGATATTTAGTTCAATGTAGATTTTCTGGCATTAATGCTGATTTTTAAAAATATGGCATCAAAATATCATTGATCTTGACTACTGAGTTGTTAGGTGCCCCCTTAAATCTAGGTCTCCTCTCCCAGGAACACCCAGTACCAGGGGACTGACTCAGCCTGAGAGGCCAGAAAACGCTTCTCTGAGGACACAGCATCCAAGATGGACTTTGAAGAATTGGCGGAATCTCACATAAGCAAAAATAAGTAAATAAAGGCAACCTGGGCCAAGGCAGCCTGTGCAGGGGTGGGAGGGACATGGCACGCTTGAGGAAAGAGCCACCAGCAGTGTCCAGCCCCATGGCATCCTCACAGGTGCTGAGAGTCACTCAGCATTTTACCCAGCACCTCCTACCTGCCAGGCAGTGTGCAGGAGACACAATCCTGCCCCAATGTGCTCAAGTCATGCCAAGACACCCTGTGGCTAAAGACGGCCCTATGTTTGTTTCTAGCTTTTAACATTCTACAAGAATGATTTGGTTCTTGACATTTTAAATGCTACCATCATTACAAAAGCATTTTCTTTAGGGGTTTCCCACATTATATCATTTTCTTTCAAAATAATGTTCAATTCCATGCAGTTATATACCGATGATCCGTTTCAAAAAGGGCTTTGACAAATGAAATCTCATTTGCCTCTCTCCTTAGCCTAGCAGCAGTTCTCTCATCTAGTTCTCTCACTAGTTCTCTCATCTCTCATTTTCCATGTGAGGAATCTGAAACTCACCTTTTTTTTCCTTTTTTTTTTTATTTGTAGAGACAGGGTCTATTTTGCCCAGGCTGGGGGGGTCTCGAACTCCTGGCCTCAAACAATCCTCCCGCCTCAGCCTCCCAAAGTGCTGGGATGACAGGTATGAGCTACTGAGATCAGCCAAAACTCAGCATTTAAATGACTTTCTCAAAGCTTTCTGACCAAAAGGGCAGAACTGGGACTTAAATCCAAGTCTCCCAGCTCCTGGGTAGAGGCCGACTGTCCCTCCACTGATTGTGTGTGAGGAATAAGCGAGGGAGCAACTGGAGAGCAATTTTCCTCCAGCTCCAACTAAACTTTTCTAACAAAGCAACTCCTGGCTTCACGCTGATCCCTGGAAGTGGGAAATGCACACAGAAGCTTTGGGCTGCGTTCTGAGCTCCCAGCGGGGGAGCAGGGGTGGAGGGGGCAGAGGACTGCCCAGCCCAGAAGCTTCATCAGTGAAGGAGACAGGAAAGAAAGCACCTCCCCACCCCCACCTCCAGAGTCGTCACCTGCTCTGAGCAGGCAGAGGGCCCGGAACCCTCATATCCCGTCATTAACAGCACAGCAGGCCCTGCCATGCTGCTCCTCGCCGTCAGGGATTTCGCTCTGCACACACGAGTCCTTGCCAGATTCAAAAGCTGCCTCTTCCCATCCTGAAGCTAAAAAACGAACAAGCCACCTAAGCTAAACCAAGCAGCGGCCAGAACGACAGCAGCATCTGCAGCTGAAAGGGAGAGCCATCCCACACGGTGGTCTGGGAAAGATTCCCCCCACCTGGACACAGGCGGCGTGTCCTCCTGAAGGCCTGGACAGTGGCCGGCGGCCAGTGGCCAGTTGGATGTGATCACCGGATCATGAGCAGCTCCTCTCAGGTGCTGGCGACGGGCCCTGGCCCGGCCTGGGTGTATGAAAGGGCCTGCTGGAAACATCATCATGCGGGAGCCCTCACACACAGTCCACATCCCTCGCGAGGGAGGCCGGCAACTGGCCTGCAGATGGCACAATGCCCCTGTGTCCTGGCTGATGTGAGCCTAACAACCTGGGGACAGAAGGCCATGCAGATGCCAGAGTTAAGGAAGCAGGGATGCCCAGAACACAGCGAAGGGGAGGACAGAGTCAGGCCAGAGCCTTGTCCCTCTGGGGTGCCATTCCTGACCACGCCCCATAAACCTCCTAGACTCGCCTGTACTTCTTTGCTGCCTCATATTGTCATTGTTGTTGTCATGGCCATCGTCGTCATCATCGCCATTATCAGCACCACAGGCAGCATTTGCTGAGCAGCAGCAGCATTGGTAGCATTCACTGAGTGTAGTGGGCTGAATGGTGGCCCCTAAAAAGATGTGTCCATATCCTAATACCTGGAGCCTGTGAATGTTACATTATTTGGAAAAGGGGTTGAGCAGATGTGATTGAATAAAAATTTTGAAAAGAGGCACTTATCCTGGATTGTCTGGGTGGATCCTAAATGCAATGACATGTATTATTATGAGGGGGCAGAAAGAGAATAGATACACACAGAGGAGAAGACATAGAGAAGAGGAGGCAGGCCAGGCGCGGTGGCTCACGCCTGTAATCCTAGCTCTCTGGGAGGCCGAGGTGGGTGGATTGTTTGAGCTCAGGAGTTCAAAACCAGCCTGAGCAAGAGCGAGACCCCGTCTCTACTAAAAATAGAAAGAAATTAATCGGACAACTAAAAATATATAGAAAAAAATTAGCCGGGCATGGTGGTGCATGCCTGTAGTCCCAGCTACTCGGGAGGCTGAGGCAGAGGATTGCTTGAGCCCAGGAGTTTGAGGTTGCTGTGAGCTAGGCTGACGCCACGGCACTCACTCTAGCCCAGGCAAAAGAGTGAGACTCTGTCTCAAAAAAAAAAAGAAAAGAGGAGGCAGCAACATGGCCTTGGAGGCAGAGGCTGGAGTGATATGGCCACAGCCAATGAACACGTATGGCCACCAGAGCTGGCAGACGCAGAGGAAGATCCTCCCCTGGGGCCATCAGAGGCAGCACAGCCACTCCAGCACTTTGATTCTGGACGGCCTCCAGAACTGGCAGAAAATAAATGTCTGTTGGTTTAAGTCACCCAGTTTATGGTGACTTGTTATGGCAGCTCCAGGAAACAAATACGCACAGCACCACCCTGAGCAGCGACAACATCAGAGGTAGCATTTCCTGAGAACATCCCGGGCACACACGGCACATTCCAGGAACCAGGCACTTTGCAAGGCTGTCCAACAACTCCATGAGTTATTTTCATTTAACAGATGAGCAAACTGAAGCTCAGGGAGGAACTGGCCAGGGTAGTTTGGGACTCGGCTGGAACACGACCCTATGGACTGCTCTCTCCCACTAGAAGACCATAAACGCTTTGGCAGCGTCTTCCTCCTCTGCAACATCCTCGGGAATTTGCACATAGGGGTTGAATTCATTTTCGATTCCCAATGATATTTTTACCAGACTCATCTTTGAAGCTTGGCTCTTTCTAAAAAGTCAGGGAACAAATAATTGTGAAGACAGGAGACAATGTTTTGAACGATCTGAGTGGTGTTTTTGATGAGTTTGCCAGCACCCACATACGCTGAGCCCTGGGGTACTGTGAGGGGACCAGCTCAGGTGGGCTACATAGCTCAGGTGGCCCTGCGGGAATTTCTCTTCCTCCTTCCTCAGGAAAGACTTTGAAGCTAAGACCCCCCGCAGAGATGCCTTAGCACTGACTATCGAGCAGAAAAACAGCACAGTACTTTTACCCTCTTCTTGATCGGGGATTATGGTAAGCTAGACTCACAGGAGAACATCATAACCTTCCAGATGTCTGTCTGGCCCAGAAAGCAGTGCACCAGAGAAGATTCCTGAACCTTCTCTGGGAACACAAAGGAAAACCTCAGAGGTCTAAGGATACAAGCAACAAGGAGGCTCAGTAGAATCCAGCCAGAAGAGGTGGAGGCCACAGAGACTAAATCTAATGCCAATATTTTTAATTTGTCTTATTAGACACACCACATATTCAGGAAGGGCTGGCCAGCTTGACCCACAGTTTCGCTTGCACAGCAATATACCTTGTGCCGGATGTGGCTTCATCTGGAAATGGGGTCTGAACAAGTCCGTCCTGAATCCCATAGATGCTGAGCTGTTCGGCTCCCGGGCCCTGGCAGGCCCCCATGTACAGACAACATCCTTGGCGCTTTCGGGGCTGCCACCTGGGTAACTGAAAATGCTCAGCACCCCAGGGAGGCCTGTAAACTCAACAAAAACTGCTGAAAGAGTAGTTTTGCCCTGTTGCAACCTGGCTAACCACTCCCCGCTTGAGGAAAACTAATGCTCTCAAGCAGAGCAGATATTAAGTCAACACTGCAATGCGCTCATCCAACCCTCACTGAGGAGAAAAGGGAGACCCTGGGAGGTAATGGGCACCTCCAGGGTGATTCTCCTCGGCTTTCTGGAGTGAGAAGCAGCTTGCTGCGTGATCCCCTCAGCACCCCAGGGCTCGGCATATGCGTGTGTGTCCCTCACTGCTGTACCCAGCACCTACCCTGAGTCACCTGGTGGGAAATCTGGCTTAGAGGCTCAGCCCCCGACCCCATGGGTGCCTCAAGGCTGGGGAAGGGGCAGAAAGGAGCATGGATGGTTAGCAAGCCCAAGGTGCGGGGTAGGCTCTGTGGGTATGTAATTAGAGACCCGGGGAGCCTGGGTTAACTAAGTCAATGGGAGCCCATTGAACGAGAAGGGGGCCAGCTACTTATCTCTTTATTATCTCCTCAGGGGACTTATTTAGTCTCACCAGGGCCTTTGCTGACACAGGTCCACAGTTCCTAACTGCAACTCCCAAATCTGAAAAGCTTCGACAACTGTGTTGTCAGGCAAAACAGTGCCTGATGTGAACTGCCTTGAAGCCATTTATAGTCTTTATTCATCCCACTCTTGTAATAGTTCCACATTTGGCTGCCGAAATATTAATTCATTTGATTGCCAGCTGCCACTCCAGACCCCACTGGAAGTGTTATATAATACAGTATACGTATTGCATGACCTTTCTAAAGATCCAAAAAGAGCTGAGTTCTAAAATACACCTGGCCCTGAGGATTTCCAATAAGGAATTGTGCATGTGTAGTTCTAAGATTGAATGTTGCTATGGACTAAACTCTGTCCCCCCAATTCATTTGGTGAAACCCTAAGTTCCCCTGTGACTATACTAGAGATAGGGCCATGAAGGAGGTGATTAAGGTGAAATGAGGTTCTAAGGGTGGGGCTCTGATCCAACAGAACTGGTACCCTTATAAAAAGAGGAAGAGACATCACAGCTCTCTCTCTTCGCTGTGTGGGGACACAGTGAGATGTCTGTCAAGCCAGGAAGAAAGCCCTTACTAGAACTCAACCGTGCTGGCACACTGCCCTCAGACATCCAGCCTCCAGATCTGTGAGAAAATACATTTGGTTTGTTTAAGCTCCCCTAGCCTGTGGTATCTCGTTATGGCAGCCAGAGCATACTAATACAGACTTTAGCGGTAAGAAGTAGGGTACTGCCGTAACAAATACCTACAAATATGGAAGGGGTTTTAGAACTAGGTAATGAGCACAGGCTAGAAGAGTTGTGAACTACATGCTAGAAAAAGCCTCGATTGCCATGAACAAAATGTTGGTATAAACATGAATGTTAAAGATCACCTCGAGAGGTCTCAGGCAGAAATGAGAAACGTGTTATTGGAAACTGGAGGAAAGCAACCCTTGTCGCAAGAACTTGGCTGAACTGCGTTTTGCTACAGCAGCCTGAGCAAACCAACACATGCTCCTAGGTGTCTCTGCCAGACTTGGTCCATTGCCTACTGGAAGCCTTTGCCGATTAACCTGATCTTGCTGTGAACACTCCTGTCCTCTGAATCCTTCCTGGAAACTTAGTTTGGACTTACTGATGAACTTTTTGCATCTGTGAGTGTGATTGCATCATTTTACCTCTTTTTATGTTTCACCCCAAATGAATACAATTCTCTCTGGTAATCTAATATCCTGTTTGGGATCCTCTTTGGACTCACTGCATCAACTGCACAACCCTACATGCATATGACAGGTGAGCAAAGATTCTGAGTGGTTAGGCCTTTGCCAAACTTATGCCAGAACTCTGCAACTGTAGGCACAAAAGGACTAGAAAAGTCTAGGAACAATGAGAAAATTCAATAAGGTAGCAGTTTACAAAATTAACATATGAAAATTGTTACTTGTAATTATAAAAAAATAAGTTTGGAAAATAATATCCCTATTTTCAATAGAAATAAAGATTTTAAAAGATTTGACATATTGAAATATCAAAACTTTGACATATTGAGATTCAGTAAGAAATATGTACATTTATATATATATAAATATAAATTGATATTTAATAAGCAACATGCCTGACCTATTATAAGATAACTTTAAAACTATTGATAAAGAAATGTTATTAATTTTTTGAGCTAAGAGTGGTGGCACACTGTAGTCCCAGCTACTCGGGAGGCTGAGGCAGGAGGATCACTTGAGTCCAGGAGTTCAAGGCCAGCCTGAGCAACATAGTGACGCCCTGTCTCTAATTAATAAATAAATAAATAAATAAATAAATAAATTTGGGGAGTATAATAATGGTATTATGGCTATATTTTTAAAGTCTTCATCTTTTATAAATACACAGTAAAGTATTTACAAATGGATGATATCTGGTATTTCTTTGAAAATAATATGGGGGGAGTGAGTGCGAATGTGGATGAGGCAAGCGTGGCCACGGTGTAGGAGCTGTTTGACGGATACTAGAAGGTTCATTTTACTCTTCTCACTACTGTTGTCTTTTCCACATTAAAAAGTTTTTTAAAAATCCATTGAGGAACTGGAAGAAAATTGTAAGTGAAGAGAAAGGTCTACCTTGCTTTTACATAAAAAGACTCAATGTTTTTTTTTTCACTTCAAATTAATCTATAACTTCAATGTAAACCCAATTAAAATACCAACAAGGAGTACTTTTATAAAGTTCCTCTGGAAAAATAACCATATAATGGCCAGGAAAATTATGAAAGAGGCAGTAGAGAGCGGGTAGGGGAGAGAAAGCCTGGTCTTACAAGCATTAAACTTATTATGAAGCTACAATACTAAAAGGAATTTAGTAATGGAAAACAAATAGGGCAACAGTGCAAAATAAAATTCCAGAAATAGGCACAAGTGCCTGCTATGTGCCAGGTGCTATTCAAGACGTTGAATAATCAGCACCAAACAAATTGGGCAAGAATTCCAGTCCTTAAATAAGTAAACAAATAAGAAAATCCATATACAGATAAGTGTTGTAGAGAAAATAAAGCAAGACAATGAGATAAAGAGCCAATGTGGGTGACATTTGAGTTGAAACATAAGAAACTAGGATGACAAAGAGGAACACAGAAAAGCATTCCAGGCAAAGAAAAGAACAAGAGGCAAGACCCTAAGGTTGAAGTGAGCTTCGCTCATCAAGAGACAGAAAGAAAGCTGCGGACGACAGAGAAATCAGGAAGTTAGGCGGGGGCTAGATTACATAAACCTTGCAAGGACTGATGAGGACTCTGGATTTTATTCTAATTGAGATGGAAAGCCATTAAAGGGTTTTAGCCTGCAGAGCCATCAATCTGTTTAGCATTTTTTAAAAAATTACTCTAGCTCCTATATAGAGAGAGGGCTCTATAACAAGAGTATACTGGAAATGCACTTTCAGTTTTCTCTGTGATAGTCTACCCAAGAAGTGATGTTAGCTTAAAAGAGGTAGAAATGATGGAAATGGTGGCAAGTGGTGTGATTTGAAATACGACTTTGACAGGGTGCCAGTTTGCTGATGGGTCAGAAGTGAAGAGGAAAAAAAGAAAGGAATTGAGAATGATTCCCTGTGCTTTGCTCTGAGTAACTGGGTACATGAAGGCATCATCAACTGAGAAAGAGATGAGCAGGCTTGGCTGTGGGAGCAGAGAGTCAAGGACTCTAGTACACATCCATCTATCACCTGAGACACCGACCAGACATCCAAGTAGAGTTGTCAGTAGGCAGGTGGCTGCCATGCGAGGATGGCGCTCACCCGGAAATGTGTATTTGTGAGTCATCAGCATAAAGACACGATACATGTAGCATTTCAGATCTACAGGGAAAATAGATCTATAGGGATTGTTTGATAGCTGGTGTTGGGGCTGTTGATTTTGCATTTGGGGAAAAAATGAATTCCAAATTCAAGCATAAAGCAAAATAACTTCCCAGTGGGTCAAAAAATTAAAAAAAAAAATACTAGTGAGGGTATGTGGTAAATGGCTCCTCTGCACTCTTGTTGGGAGTGTAAATTTGTGCCTTTCTTAGTGACAATAGAGCATTGGTTATCAAATTTAAAATGCATGTTTACTTTGTTCCAGTAATCGCACTACTTGTATTCATTTATCCAACAGATATACATGCAGGAATTTCCCAGGACATAGGTACAAGGATATCCACTACAGACTTACTGCAGTAAAAAATTAGAAACAAGCAAAGCCTGCCTCAACAGAGGACTGGTTAAATAAATTACCATACATCCATAAGATGAACCACTTTGCAGATGATACGAAAAGTGGAGGACATCTTTATGTGCTGATATCGAACTATCTCCAAGACACATTAAGCAAAAAATAGCAAACAGAATCTCTTTTATTTTCCTTCTATGTAAATATGTGTGTGTATCCATGTATAAAGTCTTTCAATTTTCACTTTTTATCATTCCATACCATTTGAATTTTATAACTATGGACATATTCTCCATTAAGAAAAACAAACCAATAGGGATTATCTCAACAGTGAAATTATCCGTCACCTTTTTGTTTCCTTTATACTTCTTTGTATGTTTTTTAAAAATCATCTTAACAAGGGTTACTAGAAAAAAAACTTCAAAGAATATGATCCCGTATCCTACCCCCTAAGACTGGACAAATCACTTTAAATCTGCATGAAAATCTTATGATCTTCTTTGCCAATTCTTTTTTTTTTTTTTTAACATTTTGATCTAACTGAGATTTTGTACTTTCAGGCTCTGTTGGAAGCAGCCTGTACCCAAAGCCAAGCTGTAAAAGTTGCAGGGGAGCTACAGAGCTGCCAAGGAGGGTGTTTAATGAGCAAAACTTAAGGGTCGAATGCAAATTACTAGCAAACACCAGATGGCAGGGGTCAAGGGGAGCTGGCCTCAGAGATAAAGTCAGAGCATTGGTCCGGTCCAGAGAAAGATAAATGACTCCCATCTGACTTGGGGGTGGGGAGAGTGTCACAGGGTTCACACAGCTGGTGCACACACACCCCACGATTGGGAGAAGGGGTCTTTCTACTTTGGCTCAAGGCTCGAAAGTAGGGGGAATGACAGGGGAGGAGGGTGCAAAAGCAACAAGGTAGTTTGTAGTGGAAATGAAGTATCCTGGCCTATGTGAAAATTCACCTGCAGGGGTTTTGAAGGTTAGCTGTCCCAAAATCCCAAAATGTCAGAACCATGTACATGTATGCACACACACAGACACAAACACACACACAGACATACACACGCACACATACAGACGTGGCCTAAAGACTGAAAATGTGCTACTTCTATTTAACCTTGGAGAAGAAAATAAACTAACAGAATTCAATTAAACAGTTATTAAGAATTTTAAATGGGGAAGGAAGGTATCCAATTAGCCCTTATTTTCACATTTCTTTAACCTTTAAAATTACATACCTTATTTAAATACAAAGTTAATGGAGTCAGCTAGTGCTAGCCTTATTTGTTGTAATAAAGCCTTGATTTTAATTGGAAGCAAGAGTGTATCATTCCACCTCTCCCAATTAACCACCTTTATGAGAAGTCAGGCTTCTGGAAACACAAAGCTATCACTAAGGCACGGATATTCTCCCAGGGGCAGTTTGCCCTAAATGCAGACACAACACCCTGGAAGAAATAAAATCGTTTACATTGGCTTTACAGACCCAAACTTAAAAGTGAGCACAGACACAAAAGCATTCCATTCACACGCTGACCCTCTCATGGCCAAGTCTAACCTAAACCCCTCTGGCTAAGCTGGGAAACTCTCCGCCTCTTCTTGGGTCCTACAGGAAATGCAGAGCAGCTACTTCAGACCATCATTTCTACCCCTCACTCTCACCTCTTCTAGTTTAGCCAGTACCAATTCCTTTAAACTTGCCTCTTGGGTCTAATTTTCCAATCATATAATTATCTCTATGTGTCTTAGGGAGAAGGAAGAATGTGGTGTTCCAAAAAAAGATTATAACTTTTTTTTGGTCTTATACTATGCATTTTCTGCCTCTGGTAAAAGAATCTAAACTATGCCACTCCAATGTATTTAGGTGGAGTAAACACCTCTCTGGATTCTTTCTTTAAAATTTATTATTCCCTTGTTTGGAGAAACTAGCTCAGGGGAGCTGGGTTTTTTAAATGGAGTTTCTATATTCATTAAAACATCACACACCCTGAGAGCAACAACAGTTGCTAAAATAAGCTTCTAAATATCTTCAAACATGTCTACTCTAACTTTTTTCTAAGGTAAACTTTTTATTATAAGGACTAACTTTTGAAAAGAGTTTTATAATTTTGAAAACTCTTCCACATGGTATTTTTATGATCCAATATGGTAGGAAAGGCAAGTGTTGACAGGAAGACAGACACACATAAGTATATGTTACACACACATATTATACACATATAATGTTATATACATGAAGAACTATACATACTATATAAGGAATGTGAAGATCAGATTTTTAGTTTTTGAGGTCATGAAACCAATAAACAGAAGTCCCTAGATTCAAATCCAAGCTGGACAATTAGTCCTATGGGAAAGGCAAGTGTTGACAGGAAGACAGACACACACATATATTTTACACACACATATTATACACATATAATGTTATATATATGAAGAACTACATATACCATACAAAGAATGTCAAGATCAGATTTTTAGTTTTTGAGGTCATGAAACCAATAAATAGAAGTCCCTGGATTCAAATCCAAGCTGGACAATTAGTCCTATGGAAAATTTACATCAATAATGAGTTGATACCATCTGCTGTTCACAACCCAAGAAGACAGATGACAGTCAAGTCTTAGTAGTTATTAGAAAGGAAAAATGTATTCCCTGTGAGAGAGCCCCACAATCGATGCTGTTTACTCTTTCTTGCTATTTTAATGCCCTGAGCTAAGACACTGATATTAAGCAGAGATGTTCCTAAATGCACTGTGGTATCCTGGAATGGATCCTGAAACAAATAAAGGCAATTAGTGAAATCGAAACAACTGTGGAGTTTAATTAATAGAAATGTGCCATGATGGTTTCTTAGTTTTGACATATGTACCACAGTTATGTAATATATGTTAACGTTAGGAGAAACTGAGTAAAGGGCATACAGCTATTGAAGGGTTAACAATAGGGGAAACTATCTTCACAACTTTTCTGCAAATCTAAAATAACTCCAGAATAAAAAGTTCATTACAAATAAAACAGATGTTATAAGTATTGACGAACCACCCGTCTTAAGTCTTTAATGTTTATCACATGTTAAAAGAAGGAAACAGTAATTTTCCACCCAAGTGGCACCTCCATATTCAGAAGCATTTAGTGATATCTGGCCATGATCTCCATTCATGGAAAAAGCAAGACCATTTGCATATATGGTGGTAATTATTTTACAGGTGTTGGCCTCAAGGACAAGAATGTTGGGGAGTCCTGGGAAGGAATTCAGATTTGGCCAGTCCCCGAAATAGGAGTCAAAAGTCAACCACTTTTGAGGAGCCAAGACTGTCTAGAGAAGTACAATTTTGATCAGTCACTATGGGGCATCTCTCCACCTCAGAGCTGTAGGAGACAAGCTTCCAGACTGGGCAAAGGCTCCCAGCACCCACAACAGGAGGTATTTACAAACCCAGCAGGGCCTGGCGCCTGGTCAGGGATTTCAAGGACAAGCCGGCATCATTTCCAGAGAGCAGTGGTAATTAAGCTTGCATGTCCCGACGAGAAGGCTGGCAGAGCAGGCTGCAGAGCCACAGGCCTGTTCCTGGCTGCCTGCACGTGTGCACCACCATGGTCTGGCCACAGAAACGGGAGCCACATGCAGGTTGGTCCAGCCCCTCATGGCAGTGTGGGAAGACTTATCTTCCTGAGGTTGGCACAAATGAGGAATATTTATTTAAGTTGGCTTTCCAAGGGCAAAGTTCTTCCCCACCTCTCGGGAAGCTGAATCCCACAGCAGTCATTCTTACCTCCCATTAGCAGTTGGTCTCAGAGACTTTATCTGGACCCAGAACTCTTTTGATTTCTTCTCTGATCAGATGAATGGGTGGATGTCTTTCTCTTCCAATGTCTACAAAGAAAAGGTTTGCCATTTCCCCAATACCTGCTCTCTTCCTTCCATCTGACAAGAGCCTTTCTGCGAAGGGAAGGTGGAGTCACCATTAGACTTGTCCCCTAAAATCTAGACGGACCCTGGTGACGGGCAGTCACTAGCTGAGGGCCTTGTCCTGCCCACACCCACCCTCAATTCAGTTTTTTGGTGACACCTACTCCATCCATGAATGAATGAAAGAATGAATGAATGAGTGAGGGCTTGGCAAGTCTTCTCAATCATGAACATAATGCACATCATAAACATAAAATAATTCCATATCAGATGTCTAAGCAAGATGCTCTAGAAGATACATTTAAGCGCTTTGGAACCGAAAATTTTGAAAAGTAGATAAAATTCTACAGACCCTGGTCTTTTATATAAGTTTAGGCATTCCACAGACACCTTGAAGGGGATTTTAATAATCCTTGGTTTATATCATCTCAGTACTACAAGATCTAAGAGACTTAATCAGAAGGGAAACTTTTAAAAATCTGATATTCATTCCTGAGAGGAAGCACATTAAAAATGGATAAGTAGAATATGTACTCGAGACTCTCCAAATTTACAGCCCACTAGCTAGAGGTCAGACATGCCTCTATTTCCTCATTTGTAAAAAGGTCCTATTCCACAGGGCTGCTAGAGAGAGTACATTAAAGGAGCTAATATCTATAAAGTATGGGGAACAAGGCCTACACAGTAAGCACTGCCTAGGTGCTTGCTACACAAAAATACAATTCGACACGACACAATACACTAAAATACAGTACAATGACAAGTATCTTTTCAGGTCACAACACCCCACAGATACCTGGGAGGAACCCAAGTGTCCTTCTCAAAGACGGCATCTCTCAGGTGAAAGAGCAGTGACCTCAACCCACTTTTTAAAATACTCAGTTTCTGAGAAGGAGATTTTTGAAAGCACAAGCTGCTGGAAACGTCTTTAAGCGTAAGCTGCTTTGCAAAAGGGAAAAAATATTTTGCTTTCTACAAGACACCTTTGAATCCATGCCAGTCCAGCATGGATCTTCCAGGCAAGTGCAAGGAAACGAAGAGGCACCTGTCCAGTCATCTTACTGGGAAGATAACACTCTGAGAAGTGCGCCTCCCACACAAAACAAGAGAACCCTTCTCCTTGGACAGTTCAGTGGAGGGGGGCTCTGTAGCCAGAGACCACCACTCGCTCACACCACCCTTCCCCAGACAGTCTGTCAGGGCAAACTTTTTTGATATCACTGAGCGTCTAAACAACAACAACAACAAAAAGTGCGTGTGTGCTGAGGGGTGGGGGAGAGTTATCCTATAAGGCTGGACCCTAGCTAATTATCCCTTTAACATAATTAAAAGCAAAAATAAGGAATATAATTTAAAATATCCAGACTCTAGGGGCTGCTGTGATGCACCATCCAGGTGCCCCTTCAGAACTGACGTCCCCAACTCCAGAAGTATCACTGCACACACAGTCCCCAGCCGCCAGCTCCTCAGGGAAGTGCCCTCTGCAGCTGCCGCTTCCAGCGTGGGGCCCAGAGGCTCTGCTCCCTGACAGACTCAACAGGGCTGCCCTAGCCCGGAGCTGGGGACGCAGGATTGGAGCGGCAGCTGAGTTTCTGGCCGATGCAGTGCAGCCCAGCTTCTCCCCGGCCTGGTTTCGCCTGGGTCTGACCATGACAGTGCTCCCGGGATCTCCCTGCAGGGGATCCTCACAACGTGCAACGCACACAGGCCCGCCGAAGGGAAATGCTCTCTGACCATCTTTCCAGAATGCTTGGGGTTTTATACAGAGCTTTCTTGAGATATAACTGATACTTTGATATTTAAAGCATACAATTTGACAATTTTTAACATATGTATATATCCATGAAACTATCCTTACAATTAAGATAATGAACATAACCATTAGCCCTCAAAAGTTCTCTCCCTTCCCTTTGTAATCCCTCCCTCCCTCCTATGCTGCTGCCCCCATCTCCCCCACCAGCAAACATTGCTCTGCTTTCTACCCCTAAAGATTAGTTCGTATTTTGGTCTGGCTTCTTTCACTCAGCATAATGATTCTGAGATTTATCCATATTTTTGCATGTATCAATAGCTCATTTCTTTTTATTGCTGAGTAGTATTTCATTATGGGGCTATACCTCCTGAATGGTTTTCTCCCAGCCCAATACAAGACCAGGGAGGGCAGGATGTGGTATCAGCTGTCGCTGCCCACTGCCCAGGCTTGATAGCAACCCTCCTGGCACTTGAAGCTTTCCAAGCTTTGAGCTCTTATCAGCCACACACCACTTTCCATTTTGGTTGTTTTTCCCCAAGCAGAGCACTGCTCCTAGGTAGACCCATTCTTTTTTTCACACAGGGCTGAGGCCTGTTGAGAGGATAAAAAGGCCCAGAACAAGGCAGTGACTCTTTTAAGTCACCAGGCAGGGAAAGAAGAGGATACAAGCAATGTCTCTGGCCTTGTTGAAAATGGTCCTCAAAGTCAAACCTTCTTTTTTTTTTTTTAACCTTCTCTGGGGAAGCCATATGCCTTGGAGGAGTCACTTGAAATTGTTCTACAGGTTCTCTCCTTTGCTCTTGCATATCCGTTCACCTTCATATCATGTCCTCCCTGCCCTCCCCACAGCCTCGGCGCACCCCAATCTCTTTGGCCTTCAAGTCTATGTCCAGCCCTTGCTACCGCTCTCAACACTCTCCTGTCCACAGGTCACTTCCCTGGACCTTTGAGGCCTTTTGTGTCCCTGTCAGTACAAGAATATCCTACTGTCAATCCTATGTGTTCTCTCTTTTCAAGTAGGTTGAGACCTATGAGTGCTTTAAATACAAGGACTATATTGCACATTTATTTTTGTTTCACCCTCTGCACTGTGGATTTACAGTGAGGTATTATTAGGTCATTAAATATGAAATGTCTGATTTCAAATCAAAAGCGTAGTTTATTATATCTCAAACAAGAAGCAGTACAATTAATCAAAGTATGCACCTAAACTATTGACAAAGGTTTGTCATCTTAACAGTAACTTGTTTACGCCAGCAGCGAAGCCGCCTAGAGAGCGAGTGGCAATGAAATTGCAAAAGGCCTTTTCCACAGCTTGTTGAGAATTGAATATTTTTCCTTGCAAGGGTTGTCTAAAGCCTGGAAGAAGTGATAGTTAGCTGGTGCAAGGTCTGGTGAATACAGCGAATGACAGAGAATTTCCAAGTCCTGCTTCTATAATTTGAGCAGCGTTGTTTTTACCTAAGAATAAACTCTTGTAAAATGAATAAATTATTAGATAAACAAAGATACGACATGTGGTTGAGCATTGTCTTACAAGAGGATTGGCCTGTCTCTATTGACCAATCTTGGCTGCTTAATCACAAGCATCCTCGTCGTTCATCCAATTGGTTGTGGTAGACATCTGCTGTAATCAATTGACCAGGTTTCACGAAGCTGTGGTGGATAATGCCAGCACTGGACCACCGAATAGACACCGTTAGCTTTTTTTGACGAATATTCAGTTTTGGACTGTGTTTTGGCACTTCATCTTTATCCATCCATTGTGCTGAATGCTTTTGATTGTCAAAAAGAATCCATTTTTCATCACATATAACAATACATGTAGAAATGGTTCACCTTTACGTCATGACAGCAAAGAAAGGCAAGCTTCCAGAAGATTTCTCTTCTGACATTTGTTTAATTCATGCGGTACCCATTTACCCAGCTTCTTTACCTTGACAATTTGTTTCAAATGGTCCAATGTTGTTGGAATAGTAATGTCAAATCTTGCTGCTAATTCACATGTAGGTTGAGATGGATTCATTTCCACTACGGCTTTGAGCTCATTATTATCCACCTTGGTCTCAGGTCACCCACGTGGCTCATTTTCAAGATTAAAATCACCAGAATGGAACTTCTCAAACCATTGACATCTGTGTGTTCATTAGTCACATCTTTCTCAAACACCTTCTTGATATTTCAAGCTGTCTGAGCTACACCGGTTCCACGATGGAACTCACATTTGAAAATAACATGTATTTTTGACTTATCCATGGTTTCACAAAAATTGCTCTAAAAAAAAATTTTGAAAGATAATCGCAAGCCAAACTGCATGTTTGAAAGAATGAGGATGTACCTTCACAATTAAAAAAAACAAAAACAAAAACAAGAGGTGTCAAAGTGAAATGTCAGAGATGTAAACTGTCAAACTTAGCACTTAAGGAAACAGACATTCCATACTTAATAACCTAATAATAAGCTCTTGGAAAATGAATAAATTATTAGATAAGCAAATGAATGAATGAAAAATCTTTAAATCTAACTCATAACCCGTCCAACATTTGTTCAGAGGGCGAACTTAAGAGTACAAAATAGGACAGTTTTGGCCAAGTATATGAAAAATGAGCACTATCACTAATCACCAGGGAAATGCAAATCAAAACCACAATAAGACATCATCTCACCCCAGTCAGAATGGCTACTATGAAAACACAAAAATTAACAGATGCTGGTGAGGATGAGTAGAAAAGGGAACTCGTACACACTGCTGGTGGGAATGGGAACTAGTACAGCCACTATAGAAAACAGTATGGAGATTTCTCAAAACACTAAAAATATGATCCAGCAATCCCACTACTGGGTATCTATCCAAAGGAAAAGAAATCAGTATATCAAAGGGCTACCTGCACTCCCAGGCTTATTTCAGCACTATTCACAATAGCCAAGATATGGAATCAACTTAAATTTCCATTAAGAGATGAATGGATAAAGAAAATATGATATATTTTCACAATGGAATACTATTCAGCCACAAAAAAGAATGAAATCTTGTCATTTGCAGCAACATGGACAGAACTGAAGGTCATTGTGTTAAGTGAAATAAGTCAGACACAGAAGGACAAATACCGCATGTTCTCACTCACATGTGGAGCTAAACAAGTTGATCTCATGGAGGTAGAGAGTAGAATGATAGATACCAAAGGCTGGGAAGCATGTGTGGAGTTGGGGGCAATGAAGAGAGATTGATTAATGGGTATAGACATATAGTTAGACAAAAGGAATTTTAACGTTCAGTAACAGATCACAGTGACTATAGCTAACAACAATGTATTATATATTTCAAAACAGCCAGAAGAGAAGACTGGAAATGTTTCTAACACATAGGAATGATAAACACTCAACCTGACGGACACCCCAAATACCTTGACTTGATCATTACACAGTCTATGCATGTAACAAAATACCACATGTACCCCATAAACATGTACAACTGTTTATATCAATTTTTTAAAAAATAGGGCATTTTCCTTTCCCATGGTGAGTCGAGGACACATAGAGTACTTTCTCACTTGAGTTTTTATGCATAAGGAATTCAAAGTTCTTCAAGCCATATGAATGCTGATAAGGATTGTTAGAATTTAAGACAGATTGGGCCACAGGATTCTGGAGGGCAAGGCCTTAGTGGAAGGGACACCTACACCAGAACAACTGCTTTTTTGGCTTGTTTCTTTTTTGGAATATTTTTTCCTAGTCTGTGTAAAGTGCTTGGCACAATGCCTGTCTCGAAGTCATTGTTACTATCATTATTATTATTCTTTTGATGTGATCGGGACTGAGCTGGGCAGTCTAGGTCACCTCCCTAAAGGCATTTTTCCTACAAGTGCTCCTTCCTGCTCAGCCTTTCCTCCCTAACAGAGTGGTGAGATCCACCACTAAGGGGTGGGCTTGGGAAACAGGGGTGGGGGTGGAAGGAGTCCACTGGCCGACCAGCTCCAGCTCGCCTTCAGCCAGGACAGAAAGAGCTACACGATGGGATGTGGGGCCAAAGCCATCAGACACGAATGGTGCCCATTTGCCATCAGTGCCCTCTATGTACACTGTCCTAACCCTGGCTGGAAGGAGACAGGATCTGGGGGTTCCTGGGTCCCCTGGCCAAATACTCTCTTAACCTCTGCTCTGTTCCCTCTCTTTCCACCCTCTCTCCTTAGATCCCATCCACTCCACAGTATCCAGTTCTCACACAGACAGTGGCATAACCCAGAACAGTAATCTGGTGCCTCCTTGGGCATTAGGATCACAAAGTCCCATGCCAGAAGCCTCCACACTCTGCGCCAGGACAGTGTTACCCCACCTCTCTCTGCCCTCATTTGTAACATCCAGGCAAAAACAGCACCAACCTCAAAAGACTGTCACGTTGATGAAACGAAATAACAGAAATGGAGCTCACAAAGTACACCCTCCACTAATAGCAGCCATTAATGTTTTGTGATTGTGACTCCCAAACGTTTCATTCATCCCCAGACTTGCTCCCTCTCCAACTTCTGCATCTCTATAAAAGGTCCCAGCATCACTCTGAGTTGCTCAGATTCCAAGGCACCCAGTTAGCCACAAGATTCTCTTTCTCCTTCCTCGTTCCCTCCCCTCCTACAGCCAGCACTAGAGACCAGACTACAATCCTCTAATTGCCCAATTCAGTGGTTTCTACACATCTGGCTTTTGCAAGTCAATAAAAATTCTACAAATTATTTTTGGAATCAAACCATTTCTAACTTTTTTCTTGCCAATAAAGAGAATAAATAAATATCATTGAGAAACACCACACTTTCATTCACGACAACACCGTTTAACCTCTTCCAAAGCAGAAAGGCCATAAGTGTACCATGAAGTTCTCTTCTGTAAAATGAATAAATTTAGCTTTAAGGAAAACTCACTGTCCAGATCTTGTTGTCCTCAATTCTCACCAGACCGAAACTTCAGCACTGACCAGGGTCTGTCTTCCCACAGACGGCATTTGAAGCTGTTGGTCTAAGTGATCTTCCGACTGTCTCAGGCTGCTTGGCCACTATAACAAAGCACCAGGAAATGCGTTTGCTTTCAAACAACAGAAAGGCATGTCTCACAGTTCTGGAGGCAGGGACGTCCAAGATCAAGGTATGACAGATCCAGTTCTTGCTGCGGGCCCTCCTCCTGGTTATGTTCTCACATGGTGGAGAAAGAAGAAGCTTTCTGGTGTCTCTTCTTATAAAGTCCCACTGTGAGGGCTCCGCTGTTAAGTCCTGATTACCTCCCTAACGCCCCGCCTCCTAACACCATCACACTGGGGGTATAAATTTTAGAGGACACAAACACTCAGTCTGCAGCACTGACTAATCTCCGTCCTCTCTCCCCCACATGAATCTTCCCACAGCCCGCCTTATGCACACACTCTTCCTACTGGAAAACCACAGGGTCGCATCCTGTTCTGGGTTGGGCTCATCAAACACAGCATCCCAAGCCCAGGCAGAGGACTTGTCCCAAGGCAGCAGTTTTCATCTTGGAGCTCAAAACGCAATCCCCCATAGAAACCCTAGTAGGGGGGACTCCCCTCAACACATATGCTCTATACTTCTGTACAGTACACAGTACAGGACAGTCATGTACAGCATCAGCCCCCAACCGTTTTGGCACCAGGGACCAGTTTCATGGAAGACAATTTTTCCACAGACTGGGGTGGGGTGGGTGGGGAGAGGTGGAGTTCAGGTGGTGATGTGAGCGATAGGGAGTGGCCCACCACTCACCTCCTGCTGAGCGCTCCCTACCCCGTTCCTAAGTTTTATGGAAGGTAATTTTTCCACAGCATGGGGGCTGGGGAGTGGGGTGGGTGGCAGAGCTCTGCAGCCTGGTCCCTAACAGGCTGTGGACGGCACTGGTCTATGGCCTGGAGGTTGGGTACCACAGATGTACAGGACAGGCCTGTCCTCATAGCCCTACAGCAACATGGCCAGAGGTAAGAGCACTGCACTGGAAAAGAGCCTATGTTCCCCCCTTACCTGCCACCCCTCCTTTAGAGACCAGCTGCCCCTTCTCCTCCCCTGCACCAGAATGCCTTCTTCTGGAATCTTCCCAGGGCAGTGGCCACATTTCTTTCCCTAAACTATCTCAAACCTTCTAACTAAACCATGGGGAAAAGGTCTCCTAAGAATTTGTCCTGTTCCCAACAATAGGAAACAGACAATGGCTAAAAATAACAATGGGCAAAGTGACAGCATTTCTAGAAGTCTACAAAGAATTTCATTACCAGAATAACTCCTGGGGTTCACTGGTATGTAAAGGGAGCCTCCCCTCCTCCAGCCCCATCTGCCTTAGATCCTCCCTGTTCCATAACTGCGACTTCTCCTTTGGCTCAGAGGACCCTCCCCTCACTGTAGCCCCCAGAGACAATTTCCTCTAACCCTCCTAGAATTTCAGGTTGGCACACCTGTGCTTCTCAACATCCACAAGGAAGGCTCCCTCTTATTTTCTCCTTTGAAAATTCAAATTAAGAAAATACTAGACTTCAAGGTGCAAAGTGGGCTCCCTGGGTACTGAGAGGGCCCTAGTGAGATCCTTGTGCACATCAAGGGAAAACTCAGACTTACTGTGTCTTCAAAGGAAGGCTAACTCCTCCCTGGACAAGCTGGCTGGGGCTGCAGGAGGGGCTGGGGGGTGGGGGCAGGGAAGGGAAGCAGCAGCCACAGGTTTAATTAGCCTGGGGGAATAAGAGCTAACTAGAGAGACTTGCCCAGTCACCAGCACTTGCAGGGACACCTTTGAGTACAGATAAAGACTTCCATCACTGGAGCACAGACTGCAGCCACTCAGTGTGGCCACCAACCAGCAGCATCAGCTTTGCCTGGAAGCACAATACAAATACAGACTCTCAGGTCCCTCTCCAGACCTACCAAATTGAAATCTGCATTTTTAACAAGCCCCACAGCTGATTTGTATATCCATTAAAGTCTGAGAAGCAGTCTTCTAGAACAACTAGGGCAGAAAGCTGGGGTGACTTTGCCTCTCAGGCAGCATCTGGCAATGTCTGGAGACATTTCTTGTTGTCACTACTGAGACCTAATGGGTAGAACCCAGGGACACTGATAAACCTACGGTGCACAGGCGGCCCCCCAAACAAATAATTATCCAGCCCCAGAAGGCAATAGTGATAAGGCCGGGGACCTCTGATCTAGGTAAGAGCATCTGGGAGAGACTTGAGTCCCGGAAACTTGGTCCTCCAAGTGGGGCCCACAGACCAGCAGTAGTAACAAAGGAGGGAGTCTCTAAAATGCAAAATCTGACCCGACAACTACAGAATCAGAGCCCCTATAGGGTGGGCCCCAGGAATCTATGTTTGAACAAGATCTCCATGGAGTCTGCATGCATGCTTTTTTCTTCTCAAAGTTTGCATCGAGAAGCTTTAGCGTAGGCCACAGGTGCCTGCTCTGGGAGGGCCGTCAGGAAACCCAAGCTCGGCCAGGCCGACCACTTGTCCGAGATTTCACACCAGTGACCATGATCTGGATCTGAAGAAGTGTCAGCTCTAATACACGTGGAGGGCTGTGGAGCTGGCGCCAGGCTCTTTGCTACACAACTTCAAGGACAATGGGACAATGGCTTAGACGTTCCGCTGCTGCTGCTATGAGCACAGCGTGCCAGGCTCCTGGTCCTGATGCTGGCATGACAATCACAGGAAGAGAAGAATCCAAAGCTCTCAGGCAGCAAATGGCCAGGCAAACACACTACAGCACAGCACACTGTGTCCTAGTGGCGAGAATAAGGAAGCCGCTGGTGATGGGAGCTATTTTTAATCTGCTCTTACCCCTCCCATGTCACCTCCTCTGAAAAGCCTTCCTTAACGCCCCCTGAAGAAGTCATCATCTCTTTTTGGTTGTACTCCATTCCTCATGCTCATCTTGCCCCTGTCCAGTTGTCCTGTGAATTCTGTTCATCCTCCTGCCCCCAGGACTATGAGTTCCTTAAGGGCAGGAACGGATGGCAGCAGATGTCGTGGTCCTAGTCCCTGGCCCATGCTGTCTCTCCCCCTGAGGTGGCTCCCTAGCCTGGGAGGTGTAAGACAGTGCCACCCTCAGAAGCAACCTGGACCGAATGAAGGAGTAAGGGAGGGAGCTGGTGGAGAGGTAACCTGGAGTCTGGGCATCTTGGCAGGGCTGTTCGGTACGGTGCTCCACATAGACTCTTAGAGACTCACAGAGGGACAGCTACCTCATTTGCTCAACCTCTGTCAATGTCCTCCCTTCTTCCCCATTTCTGCACCCAAATAAACCTCCTGCACCGAATCCTTGTCTCAGGGTCTGCTTCGGGGGAACCCAAGCTAAGACAAGTATTCTGCTCATTGCTGAATCCCCCATGTTTAGCCACCTCCCTGGCACAATAAATGCTCACAAAAAGAAAGTATTTATGGAAGTTAAATAAAAGTCCTGATATGCCTGGAAAATCCAAAAACAACAACAACCAAAAAATTAGCAAAAACCCACTGATGGCCTGAGCAATGTGAGCCAGAAGAACATGGCTACATTTCTTCTCCTTGAGTTTTGGTCAAAACACTCTAAAAACAATAGTCTCCTAACTATGGTAACAATTTCATTTCTAATCCTTATGTAGCAAAAGAGGTGAGCTCAGTGGTTAGGAGATCCAGCTCTGGAATCCAATAGAACAAGACTCAGCTTCCAAGCCCTGCTACATCCTAAGCTCCCTGAGCTTCAGTTTTGTCACCTGTAAAATGGGAACAATAATCCTACCTGCTTGCAGGATTGTGGGATTTAATAAGACAATGGATTTAGTATAACCCTGGCTCAGAGTAAGCTTCAGTAAATGTTCTCAGCATTACTATTACTATTATTTTAGTGTCCATTTTAGGCAGCCTTCATGCTTATTCAGGCGATAGATGGTAGCAGAGTGCCAGCTACATAAGAGACACTCAACAGATAGTTCTTGTGTGAATGAACGAAGTCATCATCCAAGAGAAGAATGTAAAAAGCCTACAAATCACCTTCTTTTGCAAAAGCTCCTAACATTTTTTTCTGTTCCTAAAAGGTTGTATGATCTTAGAAAAGTCACTCTATCTAGCTGAAGTCCTACAAGTCCTACCTGCAAAACTTAAATTTGTATTAGATCCTTTCTAGGGCCCCTCCAGGCTTCACTTAGAGATAAAACAACTCCTAGGAAAGGGTGGCAAGAGCCAATCCTCACTATTGACATCGGGGGCTGGCTAATTGCTTATTGAGGGTGGCTGTCCTGTGCACTGTCCCTGGTCTCCACTCACTTGATGTCCCCAGCACCCCCAGTGACACCAAAACTGTCCCCAGACATTGCTAAATGTCCCCTGGGGAAAAATGGCCCCTGGTGAAGAACCCCTGTGGTGGAGGTTGGTTCAGTGAGGGACCCACAGATAGGAACACAGCCTGGGGCCCAGCCCCAGCCCCACATGGGGGTGGGGGTCCACACTGCTCCCCTGCCTTAGCCTGTTTTAATTTTTATTAAAACAACAACAACAAAAACCAAGAAACTCCCGGGATGCTGTTTCTACCCTTTTTTTCCCTCTTATCCTTCATTCTTCACTTCATTAAAAAGCAGGCCCTTTGGAAATAACCAAGCATTCACTACAGATTTTGAATTATTTTGTTTTCCCTAGTCTATCATTAACCACATTTGCCTGCAAATAAGATTGATGTTTTTAAAGCTCAATCTACTCACAGCCTCAGAGCATAATCCCCTCCTGGGTTATTACTATCTGTTTATGACACTAGGAACAGCAAGAGACCTCAACTCCAAAACCCAAACGATCTTGACATGCAAATATGTCATAAAAACCCCAACAAGGCAGAAAATTTCAAAGGATTTATTAGCAACAGAGCTGCTGTTAACTAGCCAGATCTGAGAAGTTCCCCAGGCAATGGTCAAAGTTGCACTATAATGGGACAACGAGGCCCCAAGTTCTCTGCTGAAGGTCAGAACACTCACAGGCCAGGAACAGAAAAGCGCAGTTTGATATTCCGCCAGCTTCCAAATTGGGCTTTCTCCAAATGGGGGCCACGCGGTTGTTTGTGTTCGTCAGTTCCTTTCTTTTCACCAAAAAGCAAATTCCTGTACAGACTAGAAAGCATACCTCCATCTCTGCACGCACTAGATTAGTATAATAAAAAAGTCAATTTGTTAGAAAACTCCACTCCCTACAGACGTCCCTTCTGCCTTCCTGAGTGGGTATCGGTAGCATTGCTGAAGTAGCACCGGCCCCACTGCCTCCTGCCTTCTGGTGACCTGGGGTCAGGGGTGCCGTTGCTGGACCATCAGGGGCGAGCTGAGACAGGGCGGGATAGCTATAGTGACGGGAGGATTGCTGCAGTCAGGATGAAGGCATGCCCTGCTCTACCTGCTGGGTCCTTGAACTTGCGGTTCCTTCTCAGTGGCTCCCGGTCCCTGGAATCAGTGCCTGACTGACTATTTCTCACTGTTCTGGCCTCCACTCAAATGTCACTTTCTCAGAGCAGCCTTTCCTGCCCACACTATCCAGCAAAGCCCCTTCATCACTCTGTAGCCTCTTAACCTGCTTTATTTTTCTTCAAGAAGCACGTGGTTCCACTTGAAGTTATATTGCGTATTCTTTAGTTTACCTGTTTCACGTCTGTCCTCCCCACTCCGAGAATGCGAGTGCTAAGTGGGCCAGGAGCTTCAAGTGTCTTGCTCACCCCTGCATCCCTAGTGCCTGGAAGGGTGCTGGCACACAGCAGGTGCTCTATCCACCTGTGGTGAATGAATGAATGTCTAAGCTTGGGCTGAGAATCACAAGAAACACAATGGACCACCTGGGAGGCTGAGGGTCTGAGGGCTCCTCAGTGGCTGCGAATCAAGAACTGCTCTACCCGATCTTAAAGTTTTGCCCAATACCTTGAATACTCGGCCTTCAGTTTCTGCATCTATGATTAGTCTCCCAGCAAAATTATTCTCCCATGGTAGACTGGCCCTGCCCTCAGCTTCAGAAAACCAAGCTTTCAGACTGGAGTGGGGAAGAACAGAGACACAGCATTCTGTCCCAGTGGGGTCAACACAGTCCCCTTCCTAAACTATCCTGCCAAGTTTTTTTCTGAGCACCCAGCTTGTGGGTCTATTTTTAGGTAACTCTAACGGTAACCTAAACAGTAAAAGCAGCCGTCGCCTCATAAATGCAGGAGCGGCAGGCCCCTTGCATGTAGGAACTTGTCAAAATAATCGCAGAAGGCACTTTTCCTTGAGATCATTAAAAATAATTAGCGAGAAAATATTTTTTGAATAAGGAGATAAGTTCAGCTACAGGAGAAACATGTTCATTTCTTATAGCCAAAAATTAAAACCCCGTGTTCCTTTATAAGATCCATGGCCTGTTGGAACAGGAAGATGCATTCCATGATTGCTTTGACCCTGGAGGATTCCACACTCTCTCCAGCTTCCGCTTCGGGACTGAGGCTGGCTGGAGAAGCATCTCCTTCTTCTTCCTGGCTGAAGAGGATGCTTTCCCCAGGCAGAGCCGCTGCCTTGATTTGGGTGTCCCACTCCTTAGCCAGCATTTGGAAAATTTTCTGAGCTGAAGTGGCCTGGGAACCCCACGCTGCCTCTCCACCTCCGAAGGGCTGCGGCTGTCACCTCCATGCTACTGGAAGGTTGTCAAGTTCCCTTCCTCACTCCCCTACCACCTTATGGCTTCCTTGTCTCTCTCTTCTCTCTAAATGCTGAAGTTCACGCATGTAAAACTTATGTTTGATTAGCAGACGTGCCTGCCTGTGGGCTCTTAAACCCCAATAAATAAAAAGCTCCTTGCTTTGCCTTCATGGAAGGCCAGTACACACACACACACACACACACAAACACACAAACTGCATTTGTGGGTCCAGGAAAGGCTTCTTGGGTGAAATGCCTTCCGCATTTGCCCCTGATGGAATATTGAGTTAGCCAGAAGACGGGCAAAGTGAAGTGGGAGAAAAGTTCTAGAGAGCAGAAAGAGCATATGAATGGTGTGAAAGACACACACACACACACACACACACACAGAGGCAAGTTGCAGAGGTGAAATCGAGCTCAGGGGAAGAGAGGGGAAACGAGGAACAATTGTGATGACTCCCCACCACATTCAGATGCGATGCCTCCTTTACATGCCTGGGTAGCATCCCAAGTGCACCCTCCTCTAGTAAAGTACTTATCAGACAACAGCAGAAACCGCAGCCAAACACCAAAATTCCATATATTCCCCTCTATAATGTAGACTCATCACAGGCTACATTTCCCTGCCCCCTTTGCATCTGAGCAGGGCTATGTGGTTAGTTCTCACCAACGAAATGTGAAGAGGTGATGTGTACCACCTCCAAGCCAAGGCATTTGAGAAATAGATGTACCTGTCCCCACTGTCTCTTTGCCCTTCCACCAGTTGCAGGCAGAGTGCTTGCAGCCCTAGGACATTGTGGGGACACAGATGGGAAGAGTCTGAGTCCCTGAATCACCCTGCAGAGGAGAACCACCTGCTGACCACCTGTACTAGGCTGTTATGTGAGACAACAATTTCTTGTTGTGTTAAGCCATTAAAACATGGAGGTTTGTCACAGCAGCTATCATTACCCTAATACACAGATGAGGTAAAATTTACTTCTTTAATCCTATTAATAGGTAACCTTCTCTAGATGGTAAGAGTCCCCATTATATTATCACCACCCATTAAAAGGTGGACATTAAGTAAACAGTCACTGAATAAAAATAGTCCATCTGGTTAGAAAAAGGGCTCAAATCCCAGTAAGCAGAAATCATCTTACTTTGTCACACGGTCATGACACTCAACACACAGACACACGCACACACATGCATGGACCCCTAAGTTTCCACACCAAAGCCACAAACAGTTCATGGCCAAACCTGCTCCAGCTGTCTTGTGATTCATACGACAGCAGAGACCATCCTAGGAACAACCCTTTCAAGGTTCCTGTTCCCCAGCATGGGTATCATACGAAGCCAAATACCGCAAAAGAAAATTGGAATAGGAAAGAAAAAGTCATCAAGAAAAATAGTCCAGATTTCTCATGATCTCACCCATGAGTCAGATTTGCGTTGAGGATAACAACTAACCGAGTAGACCAGAACAGTCTGTCTGCAAGATGTGGGCTGCCAATTTCAACAGCACAGAGAAGGCACACTTCTTAAACTGGCTTAAAAGGACAAATCTAGTGTGCTTGTTTATTATTTTTTTTCTTAAGAAAAATTCCAAGGTGAAATGGCCTCCTGTTTAAAAATAGCTCTCCTGGAAATTAAACCATAACTTTCCTTTAAACGCTGAATGCCAAGTACCTGTATCTTGTCATTTGGGACAGTAGGGAAAATTCCTACAGAAGAGTCTTTGCCATGTGACGCTTAGAAAGCTGCCTCACCTCTCTGGGCCTAGATTTGTTCATTTAGAAAAAATGAGATTACGACAGACGGTCTCTGAAGTCCGAGGAAGATCATTGAGTAGTGTTAAGAGTCAAAAGGAAAATTTTAAAAATAAATAAAAAATAAAGTATGAAGAAGAAATCATTGTCAGTGGAAGGGAAATTGAATTTTTCATGCCTTGAAAGTCTTTTAATATTTATGGAAGTTATTCCTAACAGAAACAGGGTATTGTTTATTGGTTGCTTAATTGAGATGAATTCATTTATCTAGGACAGAAGGTGAGGTCCAAGGCACCATGATGCGCATGGGTCTTTCGTAGTGAGAGGCAGGAAAGGGATGATCATCTTCAAGTAACAAGTGGTGCTATGGTCTGAATGTCTTGTGTCCCCACTCCCCAAATTCATATGTCAAAATCCTAATCCACAAGGTGACAGTATTAGAAGGTGGGGCCTTTGCAGAGGTAGTTAGGACAGGAGGGCAAGGCTCTCATTACTAAAATTAGTGCCCTTATGAAAAGGGCCCCAGAAAGCTGCCTGACCCCTTGCCCCATGTGAGGACGCGGCGAGAAGGTGCCGTCTATGAATTGGAGAGCAGGCCCTCACCAGACACCAGATCTTCTGGTGCCTTGACCTTGGACTTTCCAGCCTCCTGATGTGTGAGAAACACATTTGTATTGCTTATAAGCTACCTAGTTCATGGTATTTTTGTTATAGTGACTCAAAAGGACTAAGACAGGCAGTATGTGGATTACAGAGTTCCAACTGTGCATCAGGACATTTTCTTCTTTTCCAGATAAAAGAATTATTAACTGCAATTGCTTCCTTCTAAGTATGAGGGAACTAGGACCTCAAGAGGCCGGCTACCCCACCTAGGGGCCCAAAGCCCAGAATGACAGTGTCTGGACCAGTGCCCAGAGTGCTGGCTGCCAGTCCACCAGGAGTCTTTCCACTCTACCATCATCCTCCTCTCTGCAGCTGGTGTAGTGACAACATTTACATTTTTGCCCCTGAACCTCTCTGAAAAA
>NW_012139858.1:3124653-3170626 GCF_000956105.1 Propithecus coquereli
AACACAGTGAGACTCTGTCTCAAAAAAAAAAACAAAACAAAAAAAAACTACATTTGGTTATTAGAAGTACTTGTTACAATAATAAAGTACCTGGAGAAGCAGAGGGGAAGTGTAACATATCAATAAATATGGGGACGTATCAAAGGAAAATTTAAGCTCCAAATTAAGGTCAGAATCAAAGAATTGCTCCTTTCTATTACCCTCAAAGATAATAATGAGGATATCCAGCTCACTGCACTCCACTGAACCGACATTTTTCTCTAATGCCAAGTGGAAGACAGTAGCTTACCAAAACAGTGGACTTGGGAATACCAGGTCTCCTTTGGAAGTCTGACTGCCCAGCTGGGTCACCGTAGGATAATTATTTGACCCTCTGGGCTTCAGATTCCTCTCCGTACAATGGGGCTAATAATCTATTAGGAAACTTAAATGATATGACATAGACAAAGTATATAGGAGGTGCTTACTAGCTGCTGAATTAAATCTCAAAGTTGGTAGAAGCATTAGAAGTCATCCAGCCCAATCTTGTCACATCAGTCCTGCAGCCTCTGCTTGATGCCTGCAGTAGAAGGAAACTCATCCTCTCAATCGAGGCAGTCCACTTCGAGACAGGTTTAATAGAGAGAAATTTTTTCCCAGCATGAGGCTGTATCTCTTCCCCTTAACTTCAATGCTTTGGCCCTTGTTCTGGCTTCTGGACAGGAAACGAGAATAAGCCTTAGTGGTCCTGTGCAAGGAAGCATCTGAAACACTTTATTTGGTCGTCCAATGGATAGTAGTTGCAAACATCCCGCTGTGGCACAGAACCACAGAGAGGCGAGGGACGAAGCTTACTTCTCGTCTGCGGGTGCTGGTTAGGTGAGGGTGCCAATGGCCAGGCTAAGGAACAGAGGAAGAAGAGCAGGTTCGTATGGGGAAAGTAGTGAGCTTGGGATGGACATGTAGCTTTGGAGTAACTGCAGGTAGATACTGGACATGTGAGTCCGGAGCTCAGGAAAAGGGCTGTGGCTAAAGGCACAGATTTGGGAGTGATCAGTACAGACAGGTGGTGGCTAAAGTTGAAGATGAGGCTCAAACGGCTGGGGGTGGAGAGGAGGGCGAGGGTGATGAGAACCTTTGTTTAAGAGCAAAGTATAAAACCAAACAAAGTAGAGGGGGAGTAAAGGCTGTTGCAAAAATAAAGGGTTCCATGGAAAAGAGTTCAGACAGAAGAATAAGACTAAGTATTATTTAAACATGTAGGAGGAAAACCAGGAGAGAAGTGGTGTCGGACAAGCCAGGAGAACCGTGTTGCATAGAAGAGAAACTGGTCAGCAGTGTCACCGAAGTGTGGAAAAGACTCCCCGGTTGAGATGCAGAGGCTCACTGGCGAACGGGCGAGGGCATTCACTGGAGGGCTGGGAGTGGAAATCAGACTGCACAGTTCATTGCGGAATTAATGAGAGATTAAAGAAGTGAAAGTAGCCAATATCAACCAGATTTCCAAGTAATTTGGCTGCTAGGGATACAAGGGCAAAGGGTCTTAATTAAGGAGGGGGGAGGTTTAACCCACGTGGAGAAGAAACACAGACAGAGACAGGTTAAAGATGGAAGGGAAATGTAGTGATCAAACGTGATCATTAAAGAAGGGAGAGGAGACAGGCTCCTGAGCTCCCGGGAAAATCTTTGATAAAAGGAGGGAAATTTCACAGAGACAGAAAGGAAAGAATGCAAGCTGGATGTGGAAATAGATCTTTGTAAGTGACAGAGCAGGAGAAGGGCGTTTCCACTGATCCTGTCTCTGCCAAGGAAACATGAAGGTCCCTTGCTGAGAGGGAGGGAAGAGCCAGTGGGTGTGAGGGGAGGGGAGGCGTTAGAGTGGACCCGGGGGGACAGGGTCCTGTAGGCAGACTGTCCACCTGTCTGCCAGCCTATGGGTCTCGTGAGTTCAGAGACCATTATTCTGCAATTATGCCAATCCAACTAGCTGGGCGATTTTTTTTCTTTCCTGGAAATGCTTTAACACCTAGGGCACAGGGGCAGAAAGGCAGGTGGTTGAACTTATTTTGTGCAGAGATTGGGGAGGGTGGAGGCAGCTAAAGGAAAGAAGATAGGGAGGCTGGAGTACTGGCAAAGGAGTAGACAAAGTGATGGCCCACAGGGGGTGGCTGGAAAGGACAGGGCTGGGAAGGTAGCTGCTCTTTCCTGCAAATCTCTCCCACCGACTCCCCCATCTCGGACCCTTGCCTCTAGATGTGTGCTGCCCAGGGCTGCACACAATGGTCCAGAAATGCGGGACTGGTGCTGAGGGCAACGCTGTCCCTGGGCCCCTTGCACCCGGGGTTTACCTTTAAGAGTCATGTCCCAGCGCTGACGCGCGCTGATCAGTCTCACGAACTGCCTCCATTGTCACACAAAGGCTGCAGTGAAAACAGGCTCCTGAGCCTCCCAGAAGAAATAAATGCAGTTGGTTTTTCAGACAAATGCAGGACCTTCACTAGGGCCCCTTGGCTGACTTTTGTAAGACTTGGCCTCTCTGGTAGGTCTGTTTAGAATCTGACTCTGGTGTGAAATGAGGTCACTGTGCTTCCCAGATCTGGGTCAGAAGCAAATGGGATAAACATGTCATCCACGTTTTCATTCAAGTCGATGATAAAAATGTTGAACAGCAGCAAGATAAAGCCAATGGCAGAACTGTGCCTGACTCTCTCTGGAACGCTCTCTCTGGATGGACACCAACCCATCACCCCATCGCACAGGCATCGGGTGGGTCAGCTACAAACCACCACGTGCTGCTACTGTCCAGTCCCCATTGCTCCATCCCGCCCACAAGGACGTCGCAGGGGACCATCCAAATACCTTGCTGAAAAGTCCAGATACGCTATGTCAACAGTTTTCCCATGATATACTGGCCTAGTAACCTTATCCCCGTTGGATAAAAACACAACGTGCTTTTCTTTGCTTGCTTATACACCTACGACCAGATGGAAATATGTTTATGACATTTTACAGCCTTATAACATTTCCTGTCTCACCATGACATCACTTTTCCCCAAGCTGAGGGCTTCAAAAGGCCACAAAGGTGTTAAGAACTTAGTTTGTAAACCTTCCTTCTACTCCAGTGTATCAGGTTACCTGATCTCCCAAGCTGTTGAAATGAAGAATGTTAACTTGATAATGAGACTATAACAGAAAAGTCACTACACTTGGAATGGGGGGGGTCATAAAGCACCCCTGTGCCCTATCTTAGAGCTTCCTCTCGGCAGCCCCTAAAAGACAGTTTGAATTTTATGTCTTTGAACCCGATTTTGAAAATAAAGCCAAATGTGATTATATCTGAGCTTTCTTGAGCACATCTTTTTCAAACAGGGTACTGAAAGCTTGGGATTTTAAATCTTAAAAGCTATGTATTCAGTTGCTTTAAAAAAAGAAAGCATAAAATGAGAATAATACAGATCAACGATAAAACAGAGTGAACAAAGCCAGCGTGTTTATGAAGGGTATAATCCCTAATTATGCCGACAGTGACATCCTTTTCCCCAGGCAATGGTGCTTAGATGCTGCCAATACATTAAACAAGAATAGTTTAACCAATCCATCAACATCGTTTATTGCCTGCTGCTGGGGACATGGAGAGGTGAAAAGGATGGCCCAGTGCCCTCAGAGAGATTACAGTCCAGTCTGGGAAGGGTTTAAAAAAAGACACCTTCACCAAAAGGCTCACCAACAAAGCAACAGGTTCTGGATAGCAAGTGAACGTGCCAGGAGTTCTGGAGGAGACTGCCAGCGGGGGAAGATTTTTCCCTCTAGGCCTTAAGGGATGGATGGAATTTAGAGAGTGGGCAGGTGGGCAGGAGAACATTCTGGGTAGGGGTATGAAATAAATGCATAAGCCCATTTAAGCAAATAATTAGCCAGATTCAAACCTCCTCTCACTCTTCAAATATTGTCTGATGTTCAACTGGGAAGTTTAACAAAGAACACACTTGACTCTGCAATATGGGGTCTATGCCTCCCCACCGAAGTTCAGCCAAGGTCATACAGGCATGGATGTCCACTACACCCACTCTAACAAGATGCTCCGATTAAAACCCTAATATGCTATCGCACACAGCACCAGTTTCATTAAAACCATCCAATGCAATTTGAGTTTTGAGACGAATGGATTTTCTAAGATTGCTACAACATATGCCACAGAGCTAAAATCCCAAGAAGGAGAAAAACAATGCAAGAGTTCAGATCTGGAAGCAGTGGTTTGCAACCCTGGCTTCACTTTAGAATCACCTTGGGAGCTTTCAAAAAACACCAATGCTTGGGCTCTACCTCATACCAATTAAATCACAATCCCTGGGGCATCAGTATTTAAATTAAAAATACCAGTGACTCTCATTCATTCTCGCAACAAATATGTTCTGAGTGCTTAATATAAGCCAAGCATTGTTCTAAATGATGTTACAACAGTGAACCAAACAGACACCCCCTCTCCAAAAAAAGACCCTCAAAGTTTTACACTGTCATGGAGAGAAGCAGGCAGAAAAGCAAATCTAGTCAGTAAAAATAAATGATATGTTAAAGAACTGACAACGTGCTAAGGAGAAAATAAAGCTGAATAGAGAAAAGACAAGAGGTGCAACTACTGGGTCCTCGGCTTCAGCATTATTCAGAGGTTAGGGAGGAGACAGCCAAGAAACATGGGAAGGAAAGCTGGCGGAGCGCAGGGAGGAACACCTGGAAAGTGTGGCGTCCAGACCGCCAAGGTAAGGAGCCTTGTAAGGAAAAGGGATGGAGTGGGGTGGGGGGAATGAACCGTGCATGGCAAATGCTTAGAGGGATCAAGTAAAAGGCTCAGAATTGGTGTCTGGATTTAGCAGATCTGGACACCATGAGTGATCTTGGTCAGAGTAGTTTGTAATGCACAGTGGGGGGAGAACCACTTCTTTAGGGGGTCATGTTCTAGATTCAGCTTCTGGACTTCAAGCTACTAGAATCTAAGGATCTAGCACATAGGAGGTCTCAAACAAATATCTGATTTACTGAATGAATGAATGGGGCTGTACAAGTGTGATATTTTCCAAATAGTTCATGAAATCATCTAAAATGATCAGTGTGTAAAGTGGAAATCTTTCCGTTTGGAAAAAAATGTGTTGATTGAAGGATAACTCTTAAGATGCTTTTATCAGAAGGTTCATCTTCCCACACATCCTAAATCAACTAGCACTGCCTCAGACTTCCTGTATCCATCATTAGGTTACATGTTTGTGAAGGGCAGGACTATTCTAGACTATGGGGATCTTCGCGGATTAGCTATAAGCATGACCTGAAGTATAGTCCAGGTTCATGTCTCCCACGCAGACATGGTGATCTGACAATAATTTCATCCATTTAAAAAACCTTCATGAAGGCCGGGCACGGCAGCTCATGCTGATAATCCTAGCATTCTGGGAGGCCAAGGTGGGAGGATCACTTGAGGTCAGGAGTTTGAGATGAGCCTGAGCACAAGCAAGACCTGGTCTCTACTAAAAATAAAAAAAATTAGCTGGCATCATGGTGTGCGCCTGTAGTCCCAGCTACTAGGGAGGCTGAGGCAGGAGGATCGCTTGAGCCCAGGAGTTTGAGGTTGCAGTGAGCTATGATGATGACACGGCACTCTAGCTGGGGTGACAGAGCAAGATTGTCTCAGAACAAAAAATTCTTCATGAAGGGTCTACTATGGTTCAGGCACTGCACTAGGTACTTGAGTCACAGCATCAAATGGGATATAGTCTATAGTCTACACCTTCCATTCTAGTGTTTCTGACCCACAGCTGATATCAACGAAGAAACTACCGTGGCTTCACTTTAGACTGCAGTTCACATTCCCAACCAAATCCACGGTTGATGCATCACAGTGTTACATGGCCCCAGAGTTATTCCGTCCTAGTTGTATATCAATCAGCAAATCTGCCAAGGCGGATCTTGGCCAGTTCCAAGTCCCCAACAAAAGTGAGGTTCAAGAGGCTCAGTATGTTCTTGAAGCAATGTTTTCTCCATTTTTCCTCCCCCCAGGCCCAGAAAACAGTTACACAACTTGATACAATTGATAATTCAAGGCAATCGGAATTTTATTTATTTTTATTCCCTACACATAGAATATAAAGTGTAAATATCTTTTCTCTAAGTGGCACATACTAAATAAATATTAGCTGAATGAAAAAGAAAAAGGGTTGGTTTGGAGGCAGCGAGGACAAACGACAAGCACTAGGGGAGAAATAAATGTCCTGTTGCGAGGATAATACTGCCTCCTTGAAATGTTTGCTGAGCCTTCATAGTTTTCAATGGCTTTATGGGGAGCTACCCACCTCCTATCTGCAGGACCACCACTATTAGCAAAGCTTACCTGCTGCGTCAAGATGAAGTTGAGAACAGCAGTTGAGAAAGAGTTATAAAAAATAGCACGTCCACCTCTCCTAGTGCGCAGGTTCCAGCACAGATTTTAACCAATGGAAATCCAGAAGCAGTTCTTGATCCAACAAATAAGAACTGTGGTGGGCGGTGATATTCCACAGGAGAACAGCACACCCAGTTCCTCCCAGGCTCCATTGTCACTACCCACCTTCGTGTTAGCAGGAACAATGAGCAGCTCCTCTTTGGTTTATGCTAAAAATAAAGGGTACTACCAATGAGTGACACTTTACATGTACAACCCTCGGGCAAAGTTCTGGTTACCATAGCAAACCCCACTCACGGCAGCAGCGGAGGCAAAGCACATGATGCATCAAATGGCCAGAGTTCTGCCTTCCTACAGGAAAGCAACTGTATTTGCCAGATACACTAATCAGACACTATAGACCTTTCTACGAATAAAAGCCCAACCTACATTTGCAGGTCTTGGCCATTCTTAAAATTACTATTTGCCTGAAATAGTAGTTTTTTTGTATGAAGTTTACTTACCAAGATGCTAATGTAATTCTCAAGACAGAACTTATTTTTTTTTTGAGACAAAGTCTCACTCTGTTGCCCCGAGTAGAGTGCCATGGCATCAGCCTAGCTCACAGCAACCTCAAAATCCTGGGCTCAAGCAATCCTCCTGCCTCAGCCTCCCGAGTAGCTGGGACTACAGACATGTGCCACCATGCCCAGCTAATTTTTTCTATATAGATTTTTAGTTGTCCAAATAATTTCTTTCTATTTTTTTAGTAGAGATGGGGTCTCGCTCTTGCTCAGGCTGGTCCCGAACTCCTGACCTCAAACGATCCACCCGCCTCGGCCTCCCAGAGTGCTAGGATTACAGGCGTGAGCCACCGCGCCCGGCCGACAGAACTTATTTTTAAAAGGAGGTCCAACAACAGGAAAGGAAACAAATAGCTGCTTTCTCATTCTCCCCCGCCTGCAACCCCTGAGCCCCATACCTGGCAAGAACCTGTCCTTTGTCTTCTTCCATGACTGGCTCAAAGCTAATGACCAAGAAATGGGCCAGTCTTTTAACAAGACCCAGTGGAGAGGATCTTGCTACCAACCAGTCTGAAAACAGAGTCCATGTTCTCACCCTCGGGCTCTGTCAACTGGGAAGAGATGTGGAGGCAGAAAAGACCAAACTACAGAAAGGAAAACCAGGAGGAGGAAGACCTCAGAGCTTTTTCTGAAGGTGTATAAATTCTACCTTTGCATATAAGGACTCAACTTGGTCTCTGCCTTTCCTTTAAGGGTTAAAGGAAGAGGGTTTAAATGATAAAATCTCAAGGTAGATCAGAAAAAGCTTTGAGCCTCAAAGTCCCAAAGTAGACAAAAATGAATTTCTTAGCTTCTCAAGATGAAGTCCCAGGCCCACTTTTCAGAGACATAGTACATTGGGAATCTGAGTAAGTATGTTTCTTCCCTGTGAGTTAACAATCTGTGTCCTGGGTTTATGAGCAGGAAAATGAATTAGGAAACTCAGAGCTCTGTAGGGGCTGTAGGGATTCTGGGCAGCTCCTGCTTCTCGGAGATTCCGTATGCAATAGCCGTTGGGAACACGGGCTTAGCAGACAAGAGAGATCTGGATTCAAATTCTTGCTCCAACTCTTAATAGATATGAAGCCTCAAGCAAGTCACTTAACTTTTCTAAGCCTATGTTTTTTCATCTGACATATAAGAATAATTGGGAGTAGTGCCTGAAATGCTGGAAGTGTTCAACTTGTTCAACAGATATTTATTGCCTACTGTATACCAGACACTGTGGTCAGCACTTGAGATACGCAAACAAGACAAGGTCTTTGCTCTTACAGCATAATACTTAGAAGCAAAAATAAAAAACAAGAAGAGGTCTTTGCTTTAATGGGGCTGACATTCCAACAGCTGAGGCAGATAATAAATGAATAAGTCAAGGATTTTATTCCAAACGGGAGTCATATGATAGAGGAACTGGTGGCAGCCATTTTAGATTATATGATCTTGGAGAAGATGTCCCTGTGAAGATCTAGGGGAAGAAGCTTCCAAACAGAAGAGACCTGATAAGGGACAGAACTTGGTGTGTTCAGACCTGAAAGAAGGATGGCGTGTCGGGGCACACGGTGAGGGCAATGAGCAGTGAGAGAGGAAGTCATGGGAGTGGTGGTCGGGGCAAGGGGCTTGAATCATATTCAAATGGCAACGAGAAACCCCATTTTTAGGCTGGGGAGTGATATGACCTGATCTGTGTTTTAGAAAGACTCTTCTGGGTTAGGGAGGAGGAGGGATGAACAGGTGGTGCACGAAAGATTTTTAGGACAGTGAAACTACTGTGTATGATGCTATAATGATGGATCCGTGTCATTCCACATTTGTCCAAACCCACAGCACCAAGAGTGAGCCCTCATGTAAACTACAGACTTGGGTGATAATGATGTGTCACTGCAGGTTCAACCATGGTAACAAATGACCCACTCTGGTGAAGGATGTTGATAATGGGGGAGGCTCTACCTGGGTAGGGGCAGGAGGTATATGGGAAATCTCTGTACTCTCCTCTCACTTTGGCTGTGAGCCTAAACTGCTCTAAAAAAATAAAGTCTTAAAAGAAAAAAAAGACCTCTCTGGCTGCTCGAAGGAGAAAGGACTAGGGGCTAAGAGTGTCTTCAGGAGGCCCAATTAGAAGACGACTGCAGGATGGGTCCAGGGACAAGATGGTGCTGACTTTCACTAGGGTGTAACCATGGAGGTGGGGCAAAGAGGGCAGACACGGAGGAAGGGCCAACAGGACCTACTCATGGATTTGGATGCAGGGTTTCAAGAAAAGAGAAGAATGAAGGGTCATTTCTAGGTTCAGGGGATGAGCATTTGGGTGGATGGTAGTGCCATTTATTGAGATGGGAGGAGAAGGAAAGAACTTACCTCGAAGGAGAAATATAAAGGCTTCCATTTTCTCACGTTAGGTTTGAGACACCTATAACACACCCATATGGAGACAGTAAGTAGGCAGTGGGGGCCTGTGAGTCCAGGGCAGTGGAGGTCAAGGCTGAAGACATAAATTTGGAAGGCAATAGCACATAGATGGTAGGCAAAAAAACTTTGAAACAGCTGAAATCTCCCTAAAATAGCCAAAAAAGAAGACCCAAGGTCATGTTCTGGAGCAACAGCATAAGACAATGAATATTAGTGGTTGTTATTATTTTTAATACGTTGGATGGGAGAATGTTGGCCATGTACTGTGATCAGCATCATTTTATCCATCCATCTACCCACCCATTCTGCCATCCATCCATACCGTAAACAATCAGTGAGCATATTTACTGAGAAGCAGTAGACAGGATTGGTCCAGAATGCGAGCTCTAGAGCCAGGCTGCTGTATTTAAATTCCAATTCCACCAACTCTTAGGTGTGTAACCTTGGAGAATGTGCTCAACCACACTGCACCACCATTTCTTCATCTACAAAAGGGGATGTAGTGGGTTGAATGGTGGCTCCCAAAAAGATACATTCACATTCCAGAACCTGAAAACGTGTCCTTATTTGGCATAAGTGTCCTTGCAGATGTAATTAAATTAAAAATCTCACATTGGGGCTGGGCGCAGTGGCTCACGCCTGTAATCCTAGCTCTCCGGGAGGCCGAGGCCGGCGGATTGTTTGAGCTCAGGAGTTCAAAACCAGCCTGAGCAAGAGCAAGACCCCGTCTCTACTAAAAATAGAAAGAAATTAATTGGACAACTAAAAATATATAGAAAAATTAGCCGGGCATGGTGGCGCATGCCTGTAGTCCCAGCTACTCGGGAGGCTGAGGCAGAAGGATTGCTTGAGCCCAGGAGTGTGAGGTTGCTGGGAGCTAGGCAATGCCATGGCACTCACTCTAGCCCGGGCAAAAGAGTGAGACTTTGTCTCAAAAAAAAAAAAAAATCTCACATTGGGATCATCCAGGATTCTCTGGGTGTCCAGTGACAAATGTATTTATAAGAAACAAAATAGAGACATGCAGACATGAGAGAAGACATGGACACAAAGAAAAGAAGATAGAGGCACAGATTGGAGGGAAGCAGCTGCAGGGAATGGCAACAGCTTCCAGTAGCTGGAAGAGGCAAGGAAGCATTCTCCCCTAGAGCTTCCAGCAGGAGCTTGGCCCTGCCAACACCTTGATTTTAGACTTCTGACCTCCAGAACTGTGAGAGAATAAGTTTCTGTTGTGTTAAGCCACCAAGTTTGTGCTTTAGGAAACTAATATGGGGATAGTAACAGTACGGACCTCATTGGGTTATGAGCATTAAATGAGTTACCATGTGTGAAGTGTCGAGAACAGTGCCTGTTAAATAGTGAGCATTCAATTTTAATTTTTACCCATGTACTAGGCATTGTCCTGGATCCTGAAGAGCACGGGGAAAAGGCAGTCTTCAGAGATCCTCCCAATAAAGATGGTGCCCAGGAAGCAGAGCAGGAGAGGGACCAGAAGGTGGGAAGGGTACACAGGTGCCACGTGCGTCTCCCAGGTGCCAAAGACATTGACCACTGCTGCGCCATGGCAGTTACCAATAAAGAAATCAATAAGCCTTACATCTGCTCGAGTTTTCAAAGATGAGCAGTAGGTCCAGAGAGAGGTTAACGCGATCCTTTCCAGTACCTTCCTCTCCTCGCACCATCTCACCGCCTGCTCTCTCTTGAGAATCCACCCTGATGAGGACGCTCAGAGCACATTTTCTGGGGACAGCTGTCTTCTCTTTTAGCCTAATGATGTTGGGAATACAGTGACCAGGGCGGGAGTAGGAGTGGAGAGTGGGCAGCGGCTAACTGGAGGGAAGCTACGCCAATTTTGTGTGCTGAGTGATTTTGTAATAACATTTGCACGGCTGCTTCAGCCTTGGAAGTGAATTTTCTTCACCAGGAGACTCATATACCACAATCTAGTTTTACCCAAATCTCTATAAAATACACTATGCCAAAAAGTGTGGGGAGGAGGGGAATCGAACTGAAACACAGCCGAAATCAGACGTTTTATAAGTGTCCATTGGCCAACACGCAAAAATGGCAAGAGTTTATTGACATCTCGCTTTATTAAACTTGGCTCCATTCTCATCTTCTTAGGTGCAGAAAAAGAAAGTTTCAAACACTGGAAGAGAGTGTGTGATTACATTTGATCACCTGTATGTAAACACAAGCAGCATCAAGAATCACTTAATGTCCACAGTATGGAGGGGTCAGGTTGTTGGAGACACTTCTAGTGGCCAAGTCACTGGAACTCCTCAGAGGTGAGGGGCATGAAGGGGTTCAAACTTGTACACACCAACCCAAGGTATTATAGCAAACCCAAAATACACTTGCCTCTCTGCTCCCCAGAAACTTCCAGAATATTAGAATTACAGTAGCATCCCAGGATGTGTAAACAGACAAGCCAGGTTCACCTTAGACAGGCATGAGAAAAGTACCAGCCTTTGGTGAAAGGGACAAAGGTGAAGGTGTTGACTGTCTCCCCCTAAGTATCCCAAGGTCTCCTTAGGAGTGACCACAGCAAGACGGGACTCAGGCGCACAAAGTTCCCTGGCACCTGCTCTCTTCCCACCAGCTGCCTCCGGATGCCGGTGGCTTCCCCTGCAGGGCAGTGCAGTTCCCCACCCCGTACCCCTACTGAGTACACCGTGATGTGATCCAAAATTACCGTCTCCCCCACCCTCCTCACAGCACAACTCCTATCACTGCCTTGTGGGAATCCTATCCTGCATTGTCTGAGTGCCGTCTTTATTTTTAGCAAAGCAGGATGATCTCTCTCCTGAGGCCAGGACAACAGGGTGTGTGTGTTAACTTGGAGGATTTGGTTGAGGTAGCAGAGTTAAAGTCTAGTGCTTACAAAGCCAAGTGCTAGAGGTGTCCAACCCCTGATAAAAAAACGAGGCCAGGAGTGGCTCCTCTCAAACCTGTTTCCTCTCCTGCTAAAACACACCTCAAAGCACCCAGTCTGGAGCCTCATTCTATTAAGGGCCAAACATACCTTGGGAGCCCCTCCACAGGAAGCTGTTAAAACACCACAGATCCTTATGTGGAATGAGCTAAATTTATTTCACCCTGAAGGCAAGAGATTGGATAATGCCCTTTCAAGGACTTTCAGATCCTTCCAAATTTGTGATTTTTTTTTTTAATCCTCCTGTGGATATCTAGGCATTTCAGGCTGCTTCTGACAACAATACTTCCCTATCTGCTTGCTATTATTTCAACCGGAGCTCACAACAATCTTGTGTGCAAATTAATCCTCTTTGCCATGAAGTCAGTGCCCCAACGCTGCTTCTCCAAAACCTCTTCACGTGTCCTGGAGGGCTTGATGAGCCACAGAAACACTTTATAACCTAAAAACAAATAATCCAAGAATAACTTCATCGGCCAGATGTTCAATGCTATCTGGTTTCATTCGATGGCTTCATAAAGAGAGTTAAGAATCTTAAGTTTCTGATTTTCTGCAAGTTAATAGCTCAGTCACTGTTCATTCAGAAGGTATTCCTGTAGGTAACGCATGCGTGGGGCAGTGCATGCATGGGGCAGCCAGGATCTCGCAGGATGGGGACTATTTACTGGTCCATCGAGAGTATGGGGTGGATAAGAAGCTATTGGCATCTCAGAGAGGGCACAGCCAGGGGCAGCCTCCTCTCGGAGTTGGAGAGACTTAAAAGACAAATGTGTCTTCTCTGCACACTTAGTGCCTTAGCAAGCCGTCTCTTGGCTCCGGCCCCTTATCAGACCACAAAGAGCCTCTCCCACTATTGCGTTTTCAAACCAGAAATGCTCCCAGTGTTTTCTTGAACGCATTTGTAAATAGAGTGGCAGAACTCTTCAGCTTTCAGACAGACTAAATCAGACGACCTACCTGGCTTCAAATCTTTATTCCCCCCAGAACCCATGGAAAATGCTTCTTTCCCAATTCCATCTTTTTTCTATTTCTAGAATATATATTATGAGATCAAGAGTTTCAAATTTTTAAATGCCATAAAAAGATCTATCATTTTGTATGCAATCTATGCGTAAGTCCAAAGGACAACATAATCTATACATAGACCATCCAGGGGGAAAATAAAGAATAATTGGAGAAAAATTTCCAAATGATTCTATACTTCTATTTCCTTAAAAAAATTCTTTGCATTTCCCCCCAGTTTCATTTAATTTGGCACCTATCTACTGAGTGTTTAGTAAATCAATATAAGGGCTCTTTTTCTTCCCCTCTTCACTAATATGTGAGAATATTTAGTTAATCTTTCCAAGTATAATCAAAGACTCATTAATAAAACCAAAGGGGATTGCAGATTTTTAATTCTTCCTTGCCCACCTGCACCTTTGCCAATACCATTGCCATTGAAAGACAGCAGTTCCCCAGAGCAAGCAACTGTACGTTGTGGCTCTAGCTCCAGTTGTCTAATGGGGCAAATTCTCTGCTTTTTGGGCCTCAGCTTGCTCAAATGCAGGAAATAGCAAGTATGAATGGATGGTCCCCTTCCAAACTACAGAGGACAGGGGAGCCGAGCCAGATTCTCCCTGCTTTGCATCCAGCAAATGGGTCTTTGCATAAGAGAGGAATGTGAAATACAGATGTAGCCACTGCAACAAGCCAACAGATGAAAAGACAGACATCATGAAAGATTCCTTAGAGTGCGAACAGGGAGACCAAACTGCTCAGAGCAGTCCAGAGCTTTTTAGCCAAAGCTGAAAGAAAGCTTTGGACCAGTCTGCTAAAAAGTCCTGTCTTCTCCATTCAACCGGGCCCTCCCAGATTTTGGTGAGAGGTTTATGCATTTCTCAACACACTATTCAAAAAGACCCACTATACACCAGGCACTGTCATTGAGGGACTTACATACACACCTCAGTACCTCTCCTCCTAAGAACGACCTGTGAAGTAGCTATTGTGCCAATTTTACACATGAGCAAATGGAGGCTCCGATCGAATGATCTGGCAAGCGAGACATTCTCTGCACTGCCAGGATTCCAGCCAAAGTCTCCGAGCCCAACTCAGGAATCCTTCCTTTCTCTCCCAGCTGCCTCAGCTGGTGTCAGGTGCTGGCTTGGCCTCCGCAGGGAGGCAGCGGCACTGCAGCCCCTTTCCCCAAGCCCCCAGCCACACCTCGTGTCCCCCAGTTCACGGCAGAAGCCTCTGCTTTCCTCGCTCTCTTCAGCGTCTCACCCAATCTCCTCTTCCCTCCTGCCTTCCAGGGAAGGCAAAGGCTGGCTTTTTCCTTTCCCTGCACTTGCCCTTGATTGTCTCTGGTCTCTTCCCTCCCCACTCCCTACCTCGGTCAGTGGCCTTTTCCTATCACCCTTCTGAGACAGTCCTGCCCCTCCACCTGTCCGCCCGCATCCCGCATCCCTCACGGGCTGGCCAGCCCATCTCTTCCCACCCCTGAAACACAACTCTGACCTTGGCATCCTACTTGGTACTATGGGGACACTTCTAAGGGCAGAAGAAAGAGGTTAAAAACTGCTGAGTCTCCAAGTCTGTCCTCTTAAAGAGATTTAGCCTCTCTTTGGATTTGGTCCTGACCTACTGCCAGTTCACCTTCTTTGGAATTTTTCCCTCATGGCTGGTGCAATACGAGGGACCTGGGGCCACCTTCCAACAGAGATGCCCCCATCACCGTGGTCTGAGTCGCTCAGGACCCCATGATCTAAGCCATGGGAGTATCCATCGCTCTGTGTTATCTTGTCCAGCCCACCAGACAAGTCCCAAAGACACAAGGCCAGGGCAGCATGGTGAGTGAGCTAACAGGGCCGTGCAGGGGCAGAGGGATGGTCAAACGAGGACTGTTCAACGTGTCTTGGGAGAGAGCAGCAGACAGTTCACAGAGGAGGCCCTTGAGCTAGATCTGGAAGAATAAGAAGCAGTTTATCAGGAAGACTTGGGGAGAAAGCATATTCCAAGACCCCACCTCACCACTGCCACCCAAGAGACAGCAAGGCAGGTCAGAAGGTCTACACCTTGCGTGAGCGCACGTGCGTTCACGTGTGTGTGTGTGTGTGTGTGTGTGTGTGTGTGTTGGGAGACACAGCAAGAGAGAAGTTTCAGGAGACACATAGATTTGAAATTTATCCCACTGATCCTGGGAGCTACTGACGGGTTTTACAAGGAGAGGTAATCAATAGACCTCAGCCACTGATTAGATGTGGAAGGAGTGAGAAAGAGAAGTCTGGAAAGATTTCTCCAGGTTTCTGGTTTGTTGAACGTTAAAACTCCGAACTCCCTGTTTCAGTCCACTGCACACTCATGCTCATAATCTGCAGGTGATCTTTGTTTCTCCAAAGAACTCCTAATCCAACCAGTGCCCACACCTGAAGTCCACATCTGATGAGTCTTTTTCTTCCTCGCCTGCTGCCACCAGTTCAGACCTCACTACCTCTCCCCACCATCTTATTACAGCAACCTTCTCACCAGAGTCCTCCTCTCTTCTCTCTCCCCAATCCCAGTTCTTTCTGCAAGAGATCAGATTAATCACCCTGAAGCACACATCTGATTATAACAATCGCTCGCTCAAAAATCCCACACATCTCCCCACCATCTGGAGAACTAAGCTTGTCTGAGTCCTCAGTTAAGCCTCTCCTCCCATCCTACCCCTAAGGCCCACATCCCAACTCAGGATCAATCTCTCAGCATGCCTGTCTTCTACCTAGGACCTCTCCATAAAGTCTGTCAGATCCCTCCAGTCAAAAGTGGCTTCTTTCTTCTCCATACTCCCAAAATGTTTTATTTGGACCACTCGTCAGGTACTTTATTCATTCAATTATCCCTTCATTCTTTCATCCAATAAACACAGGGTGCCTACTACCTGCCTCATGTGCACTGGTTTGCCTCAGAGCTCTCCCCAGACTTCTCTCCCTTCTCCTGCTAGGTGGAAACTGACAAACTGACAGCAGGGAGGGTGACTCTTTCATCTGTGCACGTCCCCTGAAACCTCTAAGCCTCCCCCTCACAGCCTCCAGCACAGCAAACCACAGGTACTCCAAAAATAAAATGATTGAAATGAATAGAGAAATTTTCATAAGTTTCCTTAAATAGTAAACTGCCATAAAGTGCATACAAAATCAATTTTGATGATAGATTTAAAGCATAATTCAATATTTTTCCAGGAGCATATTAACTATGTCAAGGGAGGTGCATTTATATACTTCACATGGCTCTGATCATTCCTCTCCCAGCACCTACCACCCCCTACTCTTACACTTACCCCCCTAACACACACACCACTACCTTGTTATTATAGGAGCAGCAGCTCTTGGCCCATCCTAATGGAAGAAGGAACTGATGGAGCCAGAACCACCACCTACAGCCAGGGGTGTGTTCTGAGACATTCCGCCCACATCACACCTGCCAACCTGTACCTACTTGACCCCCACCCAAAAGTCACAGACCAGAAAAGCTGGCCCAGTAGAAATACCAGTTCCTTAAAGGTCAAGCCCAGAGCAAGCTGAGTGTGGTACACCCCACTGGGGAAGGAGCCCTGATCTTGGGGTGGGCTCTTTGCAAGGATAGAGCCACAGCGTCCCTGTCTGCAGCCACTCAGCCACCATTTCCAATAGTTTCATTAGGATTTGTCAGGGAAATATATCCAATCAAGGGACCCTACCTCTGTGGGAGGCAAGAAGCTGCAGGGGACAGACCCAGACTCAACTCCACTCCCCAACACTGCCCAACCTCAGTCCCAGCACAGGTCTGGAGATCCGGAATGCCCTCGTGCCTGCCATTCCAGTCTCTGTGACCAGCCCATGCCAGACCTCTCCTCTTCACACGCCAGTGTCCCTTATCAAGGTCTCTGCACGGATCAGGGCTGCTGAGGACAGGCTTCTGGCAAACTCCTGCCAGGGGTCCTGGACCTTCCCCGTGCTCAATTCAGCATTGTGCTTTAATGGATTTTCCAAGTGGCAGGGAAGACCAGCAACCCAAAGACTTAAAACGCAAACGCAAACCAGAGAGAGGGAGAGAGAGGGAGGGAACCAGGTTTTAGGAGAAACTCGACTTCAGAGGGAGAGCAGGATTTCCCTATCAGTACATTCCCCACTCCCTGGCAGATGCCAGTAACCGCCCCTAAGATGCCCTTGCTCTTCGCGCGCCCCCACCACTCCCTCGCCCCGCGCGTCTCTTCCCGGGGCAGGAGGAGGTGAAAAATGAAGTGCCGGGGAAGATGGTCCCCAAGACAGTACCTGAGGCCGCAGTACCTGAGTACCTCCGATTCTGGCGGAGGAGGGGACAAGAAGATAGGGAATGGGACGCGCACCCGGGCAGGGTCTCCCGGCCCTGTCCTGAGTGTCCCCAGCAGAGTGTCTCCAGCGGTCTCGCCATCCCGGTCCCGTTCTGTCCGGCCCTCTACCCTCCACCGCGCCCTCCCGGCCCCAGGCCGGATGCGTGAGGAGTTTGCGCCGCCCCACATGGGACCCCGGTTCCGCGCCCCTGCTCATCGCCTTGCCGGGGCTGGGATTGCCACACCGGGATTTGTCACTAAACTTTCCCGGGCACACACGGTTTCGCGGGTGCCAAGCCTCCCCACCTACTCTGCCCACCCAAAGCCCCACGTCCTGGGCTGCGGCGGGACGGTCGCTTCACCTGCTCGCGGTTTGGCTGAGGCTCCTGCTGCTCCTCCGGCGTCCGAACCCAGGCGCCGCCCGGCGGGTCCCCGCGCAGCTGCCGCCACCACGGCCACCACCGGTGCCACCGCCGCGCCTGCCGGAGCTGCAGCGCCGCGGTTCGCTGGCAGCCGCAGAAGGCGCGATCCCGGCGCCTTCGGCTCGGCCTGCGGCCCCTCGGGTGCCTGCAGCCACCGCCCCACCGCGTCCCCGAGCCCGGGGCCGGCACGCACAGGAGCTGGGAGTCCGCTCCTCGCAGCGCAGCGCGGGGGATCCACCGAGTCTCCAGGATGGGCGGGGATTCCCTCCCTCTGGTTGATTCGAGGGGCGGGAGCTCCCTTCCTGGAGTGACAGGGACGGGGGGCGGGGATTCCCCTGCGGGAATAACAAGGTGGGCGGGTATTTCCCCGAGCAAGCCCCCACCGCGGGCAAGGCGTCTCTCTCCGTGAACCTGGAGTCCTGGTGCGCCGGCTTCAGAAACCCGGGGATCCTGGGAGGAATGCATCCAGGAGGTGGCAGCTCAGAATCTCCATACGGGCGGGGCTTGGGGCGCCATCTAGGTGGAGGACTGTGAGCTAGGGGACTTGAAGTTGCCTTTGCATAGCACTCTACATAGCATGGAGAGAAATGTCAATTGCCCTATCAAAGAATGGTGTGGAGCGGCCAAAGGCGATGGGAGAAGGGCTAACCGCCCCACCCCCCCAACCCTGGCCTCTCTGGTCCTTGGGATACCAAAATTAGTTTAGCTCTAGTATGTGAATTTAGGGGAGAGGGGACCTCTTGGCACCTGAGAGCTGCTTAATCCCCCAGTTAAGCCCCTAAGCGAAGTCCCATGGCCCTGGGGTGGGGGTTTTGGTCCTGTGAGCTCTAACCCGGAGAGCTAATGCCAATCGCCCTCGGCCCAAGGCCAGGTCACTCGAGGAACAGGAGCCTCAGGCTTCTCGGATTCTTCACTCCCGTGAATTTTCAGGAAGGCCTTCAAATATTTTTGGTTCTTTTTTTGTCATCCTTGTCACTCTGCCTACCACAGGGAGAAGGTGATAAGAACATAATAGGGAAACTGCACAGCGCTGCAAATTAAGCTCGCTTAAGAGGAAAAAGCTGGTCTTTTTCAAGTGCTAGCAGGTAAGAGTAAAAACATACAAAATATTACAAAACCTGGGATAATGAATAGTTGAATAATGCTTTTGACATTTTCTGCAGAGCAGTAATTGGAAATCTTTGCTTTGGAGGGGACGCGTATGGGGCCGGGCAGGGACCTGCTGCAGCTTTGGCCAGCAAGGCAATAAGCTCTGGTCTCCTGGAAGAGCAGACAGACATAAATCACCTGCACACACTCAACAGAGCTGTCCCGCAGCATCGGAGACCAGGGCGGTCCCACGACATTTTGAGATGGTATTTTCTGCAGGCATTGGGGTGGGGCAGTACTTGATTTCAGCTGTTTTTCAGCTTTTATAATTACCAGGCCATTGAGATCAATCCCTACACAGATCCAACCGTCCTATGTTAATTACAAACTGTGCAATCTCAGGCACCCAGAGCTGCTCTTTCTATCTGTAAGTAGGATTGCTGGAAGGACCAGCAGCAACACAGCTATTCAGCACAGCACTTACGAAGCGCTCCATGAAATGGTAACTATTACCTAGAAAACTATGATTGGGACACCACAAAAAATTTGCAAATGAATTTATCACTCCATCTCCAACCCTTTCATTCTAGTCATGTACTCCCCACCTGTAAATTGTGTTTCCTCTGCCAAAATCACATTCTCACTCTCCCGTGTCTGCTGAAATCCCAGACTTAAATGTCACCTCTTCTGGGAAGGCTTCTCTGATTATCAGAACGAACATCAAGTTTTTTCTCTTTCATTAATTGCACTTTATGCAGATTGCTAATATAACCTTGTCAGGTGTATTAAGTTACAGGAATCATAGTGTTTCTTCTAGCTTGTGTGTTCCTGGAGGTAAGAGAACCTAAATCTTACTATGTGTATTCCCAAAACCAAGGGTGGCATAACGTCCAACCTGAAAGCCACTCAATAAATATTTGCTAAATTAAAATGAATTGTCAAGTATATGTATATTTATGTATAAATACAATATATGCAGATATAATATTTTATCATCTGTCTCCTTTGGATGTAGCCCTGCTGACCTGCTTTAAATCTTTTGTTTCCATTACTTTTCATCTGATATTTTCCAGATATTTTTGGCAAGTTTTTGCTTGCTAATAATAGGTCAACTCACAAGAGGTCAATCAAATGCATGGAAATTTTGTTTTGCCCTTGCAGCCTTGTCAATTTGGAAAGCTGACAACTGAGACTATTTATTTTCCAGTGTTTAAAGATCAAAATGTAAATCCTTTCAGCCCCCTTGTTAAATATTTAGTCACAGATTAGTACTTCTATCCAAGTCACCATTTTAATTTAGTGCTCATAATATATGTGATGTGGAGGTTGTATATAGACCATCTAGGACTTAAGAGCAAGTGGAGATTAAAATGATGAAAAGAAAAAAATATATTAATATTATCCTGGTCTACAATATGTTGGTGATAGGTAAAAGAATGTAGTGTGCTTTAGGCGAGTCCAAGTAGAGTCTGACAAACTTGCAGTGGCATTTGGTTTACCTCTGAGCACTGTCCCTCTATGAAGAAGAATCTTCTGTTCAATAGGCAGCTGGAACTAAACCTGGAAGTTTCATCACCAACTCTTGAAAAGACTGCTTTCCATCTTTCCTCCTCAGCTGCTCTTCCAAGTAAGTTTCCAGGGAGGAGAGATCAGGAGACTTAGTCAACAACTGGCTCAATTCCCTTTCTCCTCCCAGCCTCTGTGGGTTCATTTTATCTCCAAAACAGATTCTAGCTTCCTGTTTACCTAGCTAATTACCCTCCTTTCTTTTTTCTGCAAATTCCTGGCCACTAAATCTTCCATTCAGAACCTCACATTGAAATAAGCCCTCCCCTGGCCAAGGAAGGACTTAAAAAGAGTCATTGAATAACAATGACAGTAAAACATTAAATCAGTGGATCCCACTCTGTACTGTGCTTAAGGAGTCGCAGGAGATTTGAAAATTCAGATACCCCAGCTTTACCCCCTGTGATGATCATACATCGGGGGACCCCTGGATGCCACTTAACCAGAACCCCCACCCCCATTGCAATTTGGGTGGCCCACAGGGCATACTTGGAGAGACACTAAAGTACAGTGACTTTAAAAATGACAGGGCGCCCAAGTCCACATTCCAGTATTTGCTCATAGTGATAGATTTTATTTTAAACCTTGATGAAAATATTATGATATTTATTCTGCCTCAGACCAAATATTTTATTAGCCAGTGCACAAAAAGGACCCGTACTTGATGCATCCTGTTTTAAAATATATGTTTACAGGAGAAATTTAAGCACTTTTCATCCTATGGATATTAAAATGATGTTTCATTGTATCCCCAGACATTACACTGTATTTTAGACAAATGTGTCTTCTTGTTTCCAGTGTCGGCTAATATTAATATTACTGCACATGAAGGATTTGTGATTTTTCTTTTTTCTTTTTTTTTCCTTTTTGAGACAGAGTCTCACTGTGTTACTCAGAGTAGAGTGCCGTGGCATCATCCTAGCTCACAGCAACCTCAAACTCCTGGGCTCAAGCAATCCTTCTGCCTCAGCCTCCAGAGTAGCTGGGAGTACAGGCATGCGCCACCATGCCCGGCTAATTTTTTCTATATATTTTTAGCTGTCCAATTAATTTATTTCTATTTTTGGTAGAGATGGGGTCTCGCTCTTGCTCAGGCTGGTCTCGAACTCCTGAGCTCAAACAATCCGCCCGCCTCGGCCTCCCAGAGTGCTAGGATTACAGGCGTGAGCCACCGCTCCCGGCCTGGATTTGTGATTTTTCAACTGGGTTCCACCTTACAGAATACACTATCTCTCCTATTTATTTAAGTGGCTAAGCCAACCCATTATTTTATATCTTTGATCCTCAGCCTTCCATTTATACTATAGAAGCAATGGTTGGCAGGGTAATTTTTTTATATAATTTTTGGCAGAAAAAATGAATTATATACTAGCAAGTACAGACCAGCTATTGCTTATTACTTTCACAATTTATATACATGATTCAGTCATTCTGTAAAAGGGTAAAAGAGTATAGTGTGAGTCTATGTACATTCTCATGGACTACCGTGGCACTTGATTTACCTCTGAATTTACTTGTTAGACACACTTAGGGCACCAGCAAATCAAGCCTACTAAAAAAAAGAGAAAGAAAGAAAGAGATTTAGTTCTGATTAGCATAACCAGTACTCTGCAATCAGCATATCTAAAAAGAAGCTATTTTAGTTACAAATAGTTTTATACTTGGCCTTTGTCTTTATTTTGAATTTCACAAGAGACAGGACTTGGAAGTAAGCCTTCTTGGGACTTCCGGCTCTGTCACATTGGCCCAGTTGTGCCCCCTGGAAGTCGGGAAGCTTGGGTGCTCCCCTACTCCCTGTTCTCCCATCCTTGCAATTCAGTCACTGTGTATCCAAACTTGTAGACTGCAGGATTTCGGTAAGCTATTTGCACGACACATTCTCATCCCTAACTCCTATCTCCCCAGCTAATGATTCTTGCTCTGTTCTGCAACTACTCATGAAAAAGCATCATTTTAGGCCAGGCGCGGTGGCTCACGCCTGTAATCCTAGCACTCTGGGAGGCCGAGGCGGGTGGATCGCTCAAGGTCAGGAGTTCGAGACCAGCCTGAACAAGAGCGAGACCCTGTCTCTACTAAAAAATAGAAAGAAATGATCTGGACAACTAAAAATATATATATAAAAATTAGGCCGGGCGCGGTGGCTCACGCCTGTAATCCTAGCACTCTGGGAGGCCAAGGCGGGCGGATTATTTGAGCTCAGGAGTTCGAAACCAGTCTGAGCAAGAGCGAGACCCTGCCTCTACTAAAATTAGAAAGAAATTAATCGGACAATTAAAAATATATAGAAAAATTAGCCGGGCATGGTGGCGCATGCCTGTAGTCCCAGCTACTCTGGAGGCTGAGGCAGAAGGATCCCTTGAGCCCAGGAGTTTGAGGTTGCTGTGAGCTAGGCTGACGCCACGGCACTCACTCTAGCCAGGGCAACAAAGGAGACTCTGTCTCAAAAAAAAAAAAAAAAAAGAAAAAGCATCATTTTAATTCCATCATATGCTATTTTTACTTCTTCAGCAGATATTTCTACTTCCAGATATCTTCACTGAATAATCTCCAAAAAAGTAATTATAAAAATAAATATATTTCTTGTCTATCTATTCTGTTTTCTTTGTTTTATTTTTTTTAAATTTTGCTTTTTCACTCCTCTTTGTCTCTTTTTGCCTATCTTAGCACCTGTTTTTTCTGTACAGCTAACATGGACATGGACACAAAAGCTAAATGACACCCAGCCCAAAAATGCAACACAGGGCAGGCACTGTGTTCTGTGACCAATCAGGATAACACAGTAAAGTGAGAGTAACCTCCGGCAAGTTTCTCTAAAATGGGGATAATAATACCTACGTCTAAAGGACTCATGAGGATCTTAGGGCCCCAGTGATAACATAGATGTGAAAGTACTTTGACCAAATTTAAAGCTCTTCTCAAACGAGAGCAACAGCTCTTTGAATGACAATTTCAGTTTGTCACAAAATGTACATGAGTAAGAGAGTTTACATTTCATCCCAATGTACAGCAAGAATCACCAAGAGAGGTTGATAAGGCCATTGATATATCATCAGTCATGACTTATTTGCATGTTGGATGAATTACTGAGCCAAACATAAGAAATGCATTTTGCATCACTGCTGCATTCACAGAAGTCCAAAGAAAGCAGACCCTTGGGGGAAATGCTAAAGCAGACTTGAAAAAGCCAGATTTGGTGAAAACAAAATTATTGTCTATTTAAAGATATATAAGAACTCTTTTTTTATTTTAACCAATGCTGACAGCCACCTCCTTCTCTATTGCCCAGCAGAGTGGCTTCCCAGTTGGGCTTTGGGCTGCTTCTCGAAGAACCCAGAAAATAGTGCTCTTGGCTGGCCTTTATTTAATTCACAGGTTCCCTCTCATTTCTGGTTAATAGAATGCCACTAAAAAATATTTAAGTGCCCATTTTCTCCATTTGTTAAATTCTTCTGTGAATCCAGGGAGATGTGAATCATCTTTTTTGCTTTACTATGTACTTCTCAACCAAACAAATAACCCAGACTGCTTTTAAATAATTTGCTATTGTAATTAAGCTAATCTGAACACCTGGAAATGAAGAAGGAAGAAATGAAAGAATGAAGGCCACACAGGAGATGACAAGATCTCAGATTTCTAGAGCCCAAAGCAGACATTTCAGGAATCAGTTTGCCCAGCTTGGTTCTGTGACTTGCCTAAGAAGCACTCTTGATGGGGACGGAGCATGTTCTTTGGGAAGGTAGTAAAGACAGACCCTGTAGGATCAAGGGACCTCTCTGCTCACCATTTGGCAATGCTAATTCTATCTATTGCATAATATATAATGCCTGCTTTTCACAGTCAAAATGCAGTGTCTCAGGACTATGGGCTCTGAAGATGGACACCGACTTTAAGGACTGATGTCATTCTTGTTCCCTGCCGTTGAAGGGTGCACGCATATCTCTGTTTTATGCCCTCATAGAGGAAATATACTCCACTGAAGACAGCAAACTTATAAATTAATTCCTTATGATAAATTCCAAATGCTCCTCAAAGAATGATGTTTTTTCTTATTAAAGTCTTTTGAGATGTGTACTATCAGTCAGAATATCATGGGGCTTATCAATATTGTATCTCCGCATGAATCTGCAAGAAAGTGCTTTTAGAGATCAAAAGAGTTCACAGAAAATGCAGCAACGTGGAATGTTATATAGCAAAAAGTTTCCCAAACTTTGCACTTAAATATTTATTTCTAACAAAAGTTCACAGTCTACTCCACAACTGAATCTTCTTTTCCCTCTGGAATTGTTAATGGACAAACCTTTATCCAAAATCAAAGTGAATAGTCCTATAGACACAACTTCATATTAGAGTTCTCTGCTGCATCAGAGTTAGGGAGAGGCAAGAGCGGTGCCAGGGCACAAAATTTAAGGAGGCATCCACCCTCGGGGGCAGGCACAGCCCTGAGAACAGGTGCACAACACTGAGAATGAGTGCCTCCTTAGTTTTTTTTTTTTACTGATATATCATAGTTGTACATGTTTTGAGGATCCATGTGATATTTTGATACATGTATACAATGTGAAATGATCAAATCAAGGTAATTGGAATATCCATCACCTCAAACATTTCTCTTTGTGTTGAGAACATTACAATTCTTCTATTCTAGCTATTTTGAAAATATACAATAAATTACTGCTGACTGTAATTTTCCTCTGTACTACTGAATACTAGAACTTATTCCTTCTATCTCACTGTCCTCCTTAAATTTTGCCCTAGATGCCTCTCTTATGTCACCCTGGTCCTGGTGCTGGTTCTCAGAGTACATAGGATGCAGAAGGCCCTAAAAGGTCTGGACGATAATCAGCAGCGGAAGTATAGCAATAGTGATTAACAGCTCAAGTGTTAGAGACCAGTCCAGGCTTTGCCAGTGACTATGGGGTTGACCTTGGGCAAGCTGGTCCAGACACCAAGCCCCACGGTACAATGTTGCTGCTCCCTGCCCTGCCCAGCTCCCTCATTCCCTCATGATGTCCACATACTGACCACATACACACTCCTAGCACAACTGTCAACACTTTACAGACAATTAGCAGAGGCAGGTCTAGCACCAGCTTATCCACACTTTCTATTTTCTACACCTCAACTGAATCCCAGTAGGCTGAGCATTCAGTGGCCTCTGGGAGACATTGGAGACACGAATGATAGTGCCTTCTTGCTTGTTTCATCGGTCTGTGCCTGTCGTAAGCCTTTGGTTATCTGCCACCTGCCATGCTCTCATCCTCAAAATACTCTGTCTTGACCCCGAGGCAGTTTTCTCTCCCACACTGCCTCCAAAACCACTGTACCAGCTAGCACTTCCTGTCCATAATTAACCAGTCTCCCCATTTCCTCAACCTCCTCTCTGGACATTCCTTCCCATCTCCAGACTTTGAGCCTCCACTGAAGACACAGCTTCCCCTGCAGCTCTCTCTAGTCGTCTCTGTTTATTTGGTCACAACACAAATTACCATGTAACTCAAGGTCAGGAGTGGTGGGAGCGGCTCCCGTTCGTTTCCATCACTTTCTGATCTAAACTCTCTTTGCCTTGGTTGCACCTACTTGGAGAACTCCAATCTAGGATGAAACCTGCCCTTCCCTGGGCTTGTACCTGTTAGTATTGAAGCACTGATGGAAAAAATTATATATCTGGGTAGGTGGTGAATTTCTAGTTGCCCATCTTGACTGGCTCTCAACAGTACGCAGTAACTATTTCTCTAGTCAACCCACTCTCCCATGTCCATAAGAAGTATTTCAAACCTTCTCCACTATGTTCAAATTTCTGACGCCTCTTGCCCTATCCTTGTCTTACCCTCTTCGTATCTGATGAATTCATTTCTTAATTCCCAGATAAAATAAAGGTTATGAGATGGAAGCTCTTTAACATCCTACCTCCAGGTTAATAGGTCTTTCCTGGATTAGTGCCCACCTCCCTCTTCCTTCTTGGAAATGGCATCTCTGCACTTAGATATTCCACATTGCCTCAAAATACTGAAGCATAAACTGAATTCATGATCTTTTCCCCCAAATTTGTCCCCTCTTGTTAGCCATCCCAGTAAACAGAACCACAGAACCCTAATACTCCCAGATTTCCAAACCAAATGCTCAGTGTCCCTTACTGGATATGAGGATGTCCAAAAGGGACGTCCTATCCATTCTTGCTCAAGTACCTGTCAGCTTGACCACTCTGGTCCAAGCTACCCTCCTCTTTTACCTACAGCAGGGAATGGCAAACAAGTTGTTTCTTTTTTTTTTTAATTTTTATTTCAAAACAAAGCCTTTTTTTTTTTTTTGGCAAGCAACTTTTATCGGAACACAGCTACGCTCATTCACTTATGGATTGTCTGCTGCTTGCACTGTCAGAGCAGAGTTGAGCAGTTGCAACAGAGGCCATATGGCCCACAAAGCTGAAAATATTCACTATTGGGTCTTTTACAAAAAAAGTTTGTCGATCCGACCCTTGATCCAACCCTATTGCAAGAACCTCCTAAGTGCACCCCTGTATCAAGCCTCGCGCTCTGTTCCTTGGAGCCCTTCAAAGCACAAAGATGACGTGTGGATAAAATGCAGCATCCCCAGCCCAGCCTACACGGCCTGTGTGATTGGCCCTGTCCACTTCCTTGCCCTCATTTCACACACTCCACCCCTTGCTCATCAAGCCCAGCAGTGCCCTTCCATTCCTCCGATGCTCTATGCTCTTCCATTCCACAGAATTGGGAAAATCTTGTTTCTTTTGTTTTGGAGTCTCTTTTTTCTCTCTCAGTTTGCCTCTCATCCAATTCCTACTTATTCTTCAGGACCCCGCTTACACCTCATTTCCTCCAGGAAGCCTTCTCCTTCTCCCAGATTAGGTAAGGTGCCCTCTTCTACGGCACTGCATACTTTTATTTTAAAGCTTTTATCTCAACTGCTCTTTGTGAAATTATTTGTTTAATATTTGCTTTTTTAGTTAGACCGCAGGCTTCATGATAGAAAATCTTTGTTTATCTGGTTCAGAAAAGTAATCTTCAGTACCTGACAGAGTGCCTGGCACACAAGAGATATTCAGAAAATATTTGTTGAATAAATAGGTGATTAGCAGTAACATCATAAGGTTGTGGTGAGGATAATGGGGGGAAATACACACATACTGTGTAGTTGATTGCCTGGTACTGACGAAGGTGAGATAACATTTATATTTTTAATTATTATGGTGATGATGATGACGATGATGATGCTCTTACTTTGAATTACTTCTGGACGTCTTGATTTGGCAAAAAAGACAGTATATGAAAAGCATTTTATTCTGGTACCATGTAGCATGAATTGTTCTTCAATTGATTTCTTCTGTTTGGCTGTCTATAATAAGCATATCTGGTTTTTGTAGTGTGAGACTTTTAAAAATACCAATGTATCTAATTCCAGAAGCCTAAAATCATACTACGAGTGGTTCCTCTGTGGGACGGTCTCTGCTGGCCTTCTAGACCCACCTTCTACCTTTCTGTACCTTGCTCTCTGCTGCAGGAGGCTGACCTCCTGCTGTGTGCCTTTGCCTTTTGCCTTCTGGTTGGGTTTGACCAACGGGTACCACCAGCCAGAGTCTGGAGGTAGAAGGAGAACAAGGAGAAACTATTCATCCTGTCAACTCCTCTTCCAGGTGGCAGGTTGACAGGGACCCTACCTCTCTACCTAAGGTCATAGCTTCTACTAAGAGGCCTCTCTAATCTGCCACTGTCATGGGGCCCTCTCTCTGCAGGTACTCCTTCCTCTTGCTTATTCTAGCCTGGGGTACTTACAGCTCCCTGCTCTTGCTAGCTCTGGTATGCCCCATTATCCCTTTTGGTTTCCCTTAATTTGTCCACACCTTTGTCAGTTTAAACTCTCCTCAATCATTCCTGCTTGAGTGTGCCGTCTGTTCTCTGATAGGACCCTGACTCATACAATTCCATTGCCTAAATAAATATCATGAAAATATCTCAAGAGGTTCTTACCTGCTTCTGTAGATCTCTCTGGTACCCTTAAGTAAGTCTGCAAGCTTGGTTAATGTCACGGGAGCTTAGGTGCTATTATTTCCATTCTTCAAGTAGGCAACAGGAGTCTCGAAGCAATCAAAGTCAGGGAGTTATCCACACTTCCAGGCCTTGGCAGTGGTAGAGTCAAACCTGCTCCTTGGCTCTGAACCTCACCCATGGAACTCAGAGCTACATCTCGGCTACTTCCCTCCCAGAGGACTGCCCACCAGAAGCTGGACAGCTGGGATCCCAGATAAATCATTCTTGGCAATAAACCCCTCGGTGGTGAGTCTAATCCAGGTGAATGCTCAAGCTTGTGGGTATGCGGCTGGCTCTGTGCCCTAATTTAGAGCAGGTCTGGGAAGCGTTCCCAGATGGCTCCTGGATGTCATTGCTTTTTCTGGCTGCATTCCTGGGGGAGGTGGGAAAACACACATAGGTCTCCTAGCTGCAGACCCAAGCAAAAAGCACACTGTCATATCTTTAGCAAATGATAACGTACAAAATACAGACAGCCAGAGGACTAGAGAGAGACATGTCCACCCAGCTGGACTAATTCACTTTTTAAAGCCAAGGGACAGCCAATGGGGAAGATCTTCTATCCCCTTAACGAATCAATTATCCTTCTTAAAACCAATGTTCAAGACTTCAAGCAAAACAGAGACAACCCATCATTCCACTTTATGTCTCAATTTCTCTCTCTGAAAAATGGAGTTCTGCCCATTGGCAAAAAGGTGAGCAATCACCCATTAAGGTGAGCAAAAATCTCCGTAAGTCTCAATTTAAGAACCTCAGATGCAAAACAGACTGGGGGAGACAAAGTTGATTTATCTCCTTTGGGGCAGGAGGAAGCTCCCGTAGAGAGGCAGTATGAGTTATTGCTAAGAGCATGGACTGGGAAGCCAGACTAACTGACTTCAAATCCCAGTTCTGCCATTAACTAGCTGTGTGATCTTGGGAAAGTAACATAACCTCTCTGTGCCTCTGTTTCCTTATCTGTAAAATAGGGATAATGATAATGTCTGCCTCATAGGGTTGACATGAAGATTAAATGAGTTATTGTGAGGGAGGCACTTTGAACAATGCCTAGTATGTGGTAAAGACTGTATCAGTGATTGAGTAAAACTGTTATTTCAGTAATTATTCATGTACCTTTTCAACAGACACATCTGGAGTGTTGATCCATGGTTTTTCAACATTTTTTGCCTGTAGCCCAAATAACTTCTCAGGTGAAATAACAGATCCTAGAGGAGTTTTGCTAGCACTGCCAATCGTTAGATCAAGGGAATTTGGCTTAGCTTAGCTGTCATCAGGAAAAGAATATACCTGATGCTGATAATTGGAAAAGCACATTCTGGTACATGGAATCATGCACCTGGCGAGCTAATCAGTCATGCCCAAAGGACGGGGGAAGCACCAGGTGGTCTTACCTGTGGGACTGATGCAGAGCGAGGAGAGGCCTTTCAAGCAGACATCCCTCGCTGCTAACAGAAGGCTTAGTGTGATTCCCCATCCATCATACACAAAGGTCTTTTCACTCAGGCATCTGTCCCAGGAGGCAGATGCATTTTTGTACTCCTCTCTGGCCGGATTACTGTGTGCTCTTCCGTCTCCTCTCTTCTTCAGTTGCCATTGGAAATCGATGACCTGCCCAGCTTCTCATGAGCAAGCTTCGCCTTTCTCCATTGCTGTCCACTAAAACACAAGCCCTTCAGGTCTGAGGAGGAGCTCAGTGTCTCCAGCAGTCTCTCCTCTAGGGAAATCCCAATAGACTGGCGTTCTTAATGAGAACACTTCAGTTCCCCTGAGAACAGTCGAGAATTTATAAGAGTGGCTGTCCTTTCCTACCTCAGCAACAATGATTAATTTTTTGAATACTTTACTGTATGTTAGGCACTATGCCAAATGCTTTATATTATATTCTCACAATAATCCTATGAGATAGGCACAAGAGTTCACTATCTGAGTCCTTAAAACAGTGAGTGCTGCCCTATAGTAATGTAATGTAAGCCACAAACGGGGGCTACATGTGTAATGCTGAGTTTTTTAGTAGCCACATTATACACAGTAAAAAGAAACAGGGAAAGCTAATTTTTTAATAATATATTTTGATTAACCCAATATATCTTAAAAATTGGCATTTCAATATACGCAATCAATATATAAGTTATTAGTGATATATTTTACTTTTTTTTGTACTAAGTTTTCAAAATCCAAATTCCAATGAACAAATGTAGAAGGAATGAAGGCAGTAAAAAAAATCACCATTTGTCAAACACCACAATCATAATGGTTGCATGAGATACATAGTGGACCTTACATGCAACCATTATGACTGTGGTGTTTGACAAATGGTGATTTTTCTACTTCCCTCATTCCTTTTACATTTATTAATTAGTGAATGAAAGTTTGAGGGAAAATAGAATATTTGCATACTCCATACTCTCAAAGTGTCTTTCTCAATGTAGCCATTAATTACAAAGGGAAGAACAGTGACTTCACTGCTGGGGAAACCCAGCAGACACCATCTTAACAAAATGATCAGAGTTAACATCGTGGGTGGTAAGAAGTATGCACAGCATGTGCCTCCAGACAAGGATGTACGGCGGAGAATACAACATCACTTTTGTGGTCCTACCAAGAGTCTGCAACTTCGATCTAGTCACGACAGCACATCAGAAACACCCAAATGGAGAGATAGTGTACAAAATAACTGGCCAGTACTCTTCCAAAATGCCAAGGTCATAAAAGATAAGGAAAGACTAGGGACTGTCAGACTGGGGGAGACAAAGGAGACACAATAACTAAATGAAATGTGGGATCCTGGATTGGGTCCTGAGACAGATAAAGGACATTAGTGAAACACTGATGAAATCTGAATAAGCCCTGTAGTTTAGTTAAAAATCATGTGTTAATGTTGATTTTTTGATTTTGATGACTGTTTTCTGGTTATGTAAGTTGTTAACATTTGGGGTATCTGGGTAAAGGGTAGACAACAATTCTGTACTGTTTTTGCAGTTTTTCCATAAGTCTAAAACTATTTTAAAATAAAAAGTAAAACAACAGCGCAATACAAATAAAATGCAAATTGATTACAAAGTACCTTTGCAATTATCTCAAATATGTGGAAGTCTATGAAGTTGATAAAAGTATGGAAGTATTGTTGGAAAGGCATAAAAAAATTTACAAAGTCCGTAAAATAGTTAACTCTTGGAGAAGAAAAATCAAAAAGGATGTGGATTTCAAAAAAACAATGATTTAAATGTCAAAGAATTATCAGAGCTCCTTGGAAAATGAATGATGCTCTCTAATACGATTGCCAAGAAATTTCTGCTATAAAATCATACCCAAAGCGAAGGCCGTTGTATCATGCTATCACACACTTTTAGCTTGAAAATTATGCCAAAAATCCACATGAGATTTATTTTTGTTCATTCTAAGAATCAGCACGTAGTTACAATTATAATCTATGTTCTCCTGGATGGAATAAAATTTTATTTTTATAATTTATATCTTCATCTTTCATTAAAAAAAAAAGCCTCACTTAAAATTTTAATTTATCTTAAATGGCTTGGCTTTAATTGATCTCTTTCAGCCTCAATGATGGGAGTGCCAGGACTCAAGGAATCTGACCCTCCAGTCCTGGCTCTTAACCACTGCACTGTGCTTCCATATCAAAGAGGGGGACTCCCCTTTGTTTCCATTACCTGATCACAGTTCCTCTAAGTCACCCAAAACAAGTTTCATGCCATTCATGAGGCCAATGCACTTGGGAATGTCTTCTTTTCTCTAACACTCTGAATTTATTGAGGATGGGCAACTCTACAAACAAATGGAAGACAAGGAAGAGGACAGAAATGAATGGTGCACATGAATTTCATCAGTCACGTTTGTAGGACATCTGTTTGTATACCTTTGTCTCTCCAAGACCCAGCGAGCCTACAGATAACATTCAGTTTTAAGTAAACTGACTGAATCCCAGCTCAGAAACCAAGCCCAAAGTCAACGAAATTATTCAAAAATGCTTCAAGTGCTCAAAACAAAGACCTCTTGTGTTTAAAAGAAGAGGGTAGGAAGACTGAAGAAAGGAAATATCCATCATCAGAAAGGAGCTTCTTACATTTGAAACTATCGGTAGCGAAGGATATGGGCAGAGACTAATACATTACAGGGAGGAGTGGGAAGATGCAAGTGCTTCTAGAATAGAGGAAGAAACTCAGGTGAAAGAACATTCTCCAATGTGTCCCTGATATTCAGGGACAAGCGTTCCTTCAGAAGGTCACACACACACACACACACACACACACACAACACACTCTATTGAAACTTAGATGACATTAATGGGGTGACTATAAAAATTCAACATGATAAGTTATCAATCGAGCCTTGGCTGTGATCACACTTGAGATTGGGAGGTCGCTTTGGAGACAGAATGGGAATGGAACAGGAAGTGACTATTTTCTTCACACACACACACATACTGACACATGGTACAAGACTTCATTCAGATTCATCTTTATCCCAAAACGACCCTCCAAACAATTGAAAATTGGCCAATCTTCTGGTGACCTACTGCACTGACAGTTTGCAAGATGGTATACTGGGGCCAAGCCAATGTCTGGAGCCTGGGCAGTAGCGGGTGGCTCCCTGTATCAGTGTATGGTAAAGTCAAAAACTTCTTTATGGTCCAATCTGGTTATTCCCAAAAGTTGCAAGAAAAGTTGGGTCCCATCCTATTGACCCCAGGCGGGCTAAAATCCTGGAAGGGCCTCTCTCCTCCCAACCACAGGGATACTGCCGCTATTACCAAGGAAAACAAGGGATATGCAGGCACAGGGTGGGGGCCGCCATTTCCTGGTCTGGTCCCCATGGTTCTTGTAGCTGTTTGTTAATTCTTCACAGGTTTCCTAGAAATTTCCTTTTCTCTGAGTGTCCTGACTGTGATTCCTCAAATTCCATAGAGTCCATAGTGTAGTGAATATTACAATGCATTGCTTGCTACAATCCCCTTCAGGGATTGCGCTCAGTTGTCAGCCCTCTTTTGGAACTACGTTAGCTAAAAAGAGCTGCCTTGCCCAAGGGCACACCCCCTTCCTGAGGCAGAATGAAGATCCAGGCCCTCTGCCCCAACTCAGGACAACTCTGAAGAGTTATCCCAACTTCTGAGTTCCCCATGAGGCTGGCTGAAGCCAATGTCGAGACTGCATCACTGATAACTCCTCCCTCTGCCCAATTCTGCTTCCTTCCCCTCCTTCCACAAGTGTAGATCCCAGCAGTGTGCCCTGATTAACTCAGTGCCAGAGATCTCCATCTCAGAGTCTGCTGCTTGGAGGACTCAGCTCATGACACACTCCCTTCTCCATTTTACCGTCCTCCACTGCTTGCTATGAAGGCCCCGTTTTTCCCAACCACTCTTGTTGTTTCACCTCTACATTGATGTCCTGGCCTCACTGACACCGGGGCCTTGTTCTCTTTGACCTCCAATTCCCAGTGAAAAGTTCCCCACCCCTCTATGCGTGATTAGCCACTTCATTCTGCCAAAGGGAAGATCCTGCCTGCTGCCACGATATAAACATCCCATCTCCACCTGCAGCTTCCCAGGGCCTGGCAAAGTTGGCGAGCTCTGGGAAGGAGCAGTGCCAATGTTAATCTCATTCTCTCTAGTGGCTTAACCGATCCCAGCACTCCAGCTTACTAGGAGGTGGGTGGGATATCCTGACCGTAGTCATTCCTGGGCCAAAGGTTACACACAGTCTTAGGCAGCTTCCATTGTATATCTTTGGCCAAGACACTTTGCTACCCACCTGGGCAGCAGTGTTAGCTGAGCACAGCGAGCCAAGGAGTACTAGTCTTCTGTACTTGCCCGCATGTGAAGGAAGCACAGTTTCTAGTACCTGGAGAGGCATCAGAGTAGAATTGAGGGACACCTGTGCCGCCACTGTGAGACTCAACTCTAATGAGAATAAAACAGAGCAAACAGAGGCCAGAGAGAGTTAGAATCCAGAGAGTCTTCCCGGGCGTGAAAACTCTGGGAGGAGAAATAGCAGCATGGTTGGGGGTGGTGGGGGTGGTTTGAAGTTGGAGTCGAAAAGCAAGAGGAGATATATTGCCACTGAGCAGAGAGGAGAGGGGAGGGGAAGGGGCAGGAGGGCAGCCTCTGAGCAGTGAGCTGGGGAAGAAAGGGATGCAGGTAGACGGCCCAGGGGGATAGGGATGGAGGGTGGGTATGAGATAAAGTGTGGGCTATATCAGGTGATTAAGTAAACCAAAGCCACAAACCCTGGGTACAAAACAGAGTTCCTTTTTTCTCAGAGCCTCTGAGGAATTCCACTAGGTGTGGACAACTCCTCAGAGACACCCTAAAAACAAAGAACACCACAGGCCTTCCAAACCCCAAACAAAGTGCTCGTTATGAGTGGCCTCAACCAGGGTGCCAGCTTCTCATGGCGCCCGACTGCAGGAGGTATCAGTCGTCTCAAATACAAGGTGCTCTGCCTGGCACTCTGGGAACAGGGGCATCTCATAGTGCTCACTGGGATTAGAGGCCCCTTGTGTATTTTTGCTGTGAGTTACACAGAGACAAGTCAGCTCCTTAGCCAGCCCCAGGCCTATGAATAGCAGCTGTCCCACGGGAATCTTCCCCACATCCCCCTACCAAGACAAAAGTGTACAGCATGGTCAGTTACAAAGACTCCCCAGTTTTTTGGTTTCTCAAGAAACAACCTTTGGCTTTCCTTGCTCCTAAACTCTGGGATAGCTGCCTAGAGAGAGAAATGCTGGACACAGCCTAGGCCAATGGCCTTGCGGTGCAATTACAGATGTGGAAGAGCAGCCACTGGCTGCTGACGTCATAATAGGCTGCGTGACCCAGGGGCATGAGCTAAAGCCACACTCTCATTCTGCCATTTCGGAAGGTAGAGCTTCCTGGCTTTCACAATGCACCTCGTTTTCTTTTTGTTATTGGTATATTTTTATGGTTACAAGCCTTACAATGTTCAAATGACACTGATTTTCATGGGATCTTCCCACAATGGATCATATATGCACCAAGGGCCTTAGCCGAGACTCACGCTTTTTCTATTAAATAAAAACCAAGGCTCCCTGGAGGAAATCTACTGACCCAGAAATTAAGATGAGCACAGTGGGAAATTAAAAAAAAAAGCACAATTTTTCCTTCCACTTGTCCATTTTCTAACAGTCCTTCAAAATGCTTTCCATACCCACAGAACCCTCAGAGGAGTTCCACTGGGAATTAAAGAGAGAGAGAGGCGGGGCGCGGTGGCTCACGCCTGTAATCCTAGCACTCTGGGAGGCCGAGGCGGGTGGATCACTCAAGGTCAGGAGTTCGAGACCAGCCTGAGCAAGAGTGAGACCCTGTCTCTACTAAAAATAGAAAGAAATTATCTGGACAACTAAAAATATATATATAGAAAAAATTAGCCAGGCATGGTGGCACATGCCTGTAGTCCCAGCTACTCGGGAGGCTGAGGCAGTAGGATTGCTTGAGCCCAGGAGTCTGAGGTTGCTGTGAGCTAGGCTGAAGCCACGGCACTCTAGCCCAGGCAACAGAGTGAGACTCTGTCTCAAAAAAAAATAAAAAAAAAAAAAAAAAAGAGAGAGAGAGAGGTAAAGGGTAACCTATGCTGGAGTGCTTAAATCAATAACCACATGCTACTAGTAATTGCTAAGAATCATTGCAGTTTGAAGATACAAATGGTAATGCTTCAATAACTAAAACAATTTTTTTTTTTTTTTTTTTTGAGACAGAGTCTCACTCTTTTGCCCGGGCTAGAGTGAGTGCCGTGGCGTCAGCCTAGCTCACAGCAACCTCAAACTCCTGGGCTCAAGCAATCCTTCTGCCTCAGCCTCCTGAGTAGCTGGGACTACAGGCATGTGCCACCATGCCCGGCTAATTTCTCTATATATTTTTAGTTGTCCAATTAATTTCTTTCTATTTTTAGTAGAGACGGGGTCTCGCTCTTGCTCAGGCTGGTTTCGAACTCCTGAGCTCAAACAATCCACCCGCCTTGGCCTCCCAGAGAGCTAGGATTACAGGCGTGAGCCACCGTGCCTGGCCACTAAAACAATTTTTAAGAAGAGTTATCCATGATACAGAAAAGGCATGTGTATGGGGTACCATCTCAAGACTAGAGAAAGACCAAAGCACTCTTAGCAACTTGGAATCTGACGCTTGTTTCCACTTTTCTCTCAGAGTAACTAACTTTCTGCGTACACAGGGTCAAACTGAGTTAATGGTACAGGCATATTTTATGAAGATGGCTTGGCTTTTGTGGTCTAGGACTCAGCAGCAATGTAGAGAAGCAAGTTAAAAAGAGATGTCTGATGGGATGTAGGATAGGCAACTCTCACTGCTGCTGTAGCTCTTCCTCTTGCTGATTCAGCTGGCAGAGCCAGGTGCTACAGACACTCCCACGGCCTCCAGTGTGGGCTCTCCCATAAGACAGAGTGTGAGGCCTGACTCCCTGGCCCTGCCATAAACACACATACAGGCAATCCCCTATAAATCAAGTAAGTTCCTGCAGGCCTTGTTCTCTCATCTCATATTTACAGTAAGACCCTTGGGACTGACTCAACAAAGCCAAATTTCCGAATGAATGAAAACTTTCTTAGTGGATGTCTTTCATTTCCCGCATGGCTGCCAGTACTTGGACAGTGATTAGACAAGTGAAAATTACTCTCATCTAGTTAAAAAGGAAAACAACTGTCCTTCTTGCCCTAGTGTCCAAGGAGACCTCTTGAGCTGCAAAATGTAGGTCTACCGATAGAGTGTTAATAGCTGAGGACTGCGATTATAAGGTGCACCTACTAGCTGGGCCAACTCTCTATTTTCTGCCCTGGCAGCATTTCAGGGTCTTTATTCAAACATCTGCTGGGTGCCTCATGTGCCAGCATTGCACTAGGAACTAGAGCGCATATACCAAGGGGGCCTTAAGTCCTGACTCAGAGAGAGGGAAAGTAATAGCCCCGTATGCACGAGCGGGACTCTTCCACATCAAATGGTGGCTTCATCGACTGTAGGTAGCCACAGACCAAATATAGAACCAGCTATGTTACCTGAAGAGCCCTGAGGTTGGACTTCTACATCAACAAAGTCTTTGTTCACTACTGTAGAACAATGTAGAACTACTAAGAACGGAGGGTCCTGCGTCTGTCTTCAGGTCCACACTGAGTGTGTGGCCATAAGCAAAATCACTTAACCTCCATGAGTCAATGGTTCTTCATCTATAAAAAAAGGGTAAAAAGTATGCTGGGTCCCACAAATAGATAGTAGGTGGAAAAGGTTTTTGAAAACTGTAAGTGTTATACAACTATACAGTTTTACACAGATCTAGATTCATCACTTGAATAGAACCTGTTATTTAATACATGTCTGGACTTTGGACAAACACCTTTCCTAATATTTTCCACAAAGACAAATGCTAAGGGTGGACAGCTAGGGAACCTCATTACTAGGGTTTTAAATATCTCTCTTTTTGCCCCTCTCTTAATGGGGGTCTATGCTTGCTTCCTGAGATAGCAAGCACGATGAACACAGATATTCACGGTAGATTTTCACTTGACATAGCAGAGAGCTGAACTTACAGAGTGAATAAGGGCAGCTTCTTACATTTTTTTCATCAGCCACAAATATGTCTGTCCCAGCACAAAGATATAAAATTACATGTTTTCAGCTCTTCAGTGTTTTGTTTTGTTTTAGTGTTTATACTTAGGTGCAACTTAACATTGTCAAAATGTGTGATCTATTTTCCATGGCGGGGAGGGTGCAGCTCAGAAGAAAGGCATTTGCATTTGCTGACAGCATGATCTGACCATGGTCTAATAACATGAGATCTAACACAAGCACAACTTTAAATATTATACTTGATTTCTTAACAATCAGGCCATAACTTATATATCCAAATAAATCTTTCCCTTCCAGAAATATCTGAAGGAAAAAATTTTAAAGTTGTGTTTAAAATGTTCTAAAGAGGACTCATCCAAGAAGACTATTTTAAAGATTGTCAACATAACAGTATAAATCTGAGTGTGTCTGTTAAAATCAGTTGACTTATTTTATCCTTCCACATCATGTACCTCCCCACCTACACTTAATACAAAGAGATTAATACAGCAGGTCCTCAAATAACATCATTTCATTTCGATGTCACTTCATTATAACATTGATGGGAAAAAAATCAATTTCCGGCCAGGGCTACTGTTTGCATGGAGTTTGGACGTTCTCCCTGTGTCTGTGTGGGTTTTCTCGGGTACTCTGGTTTCCTCCCACATCCCAAAGCTGTGCCTGTTAGGTGAATTGGCATGTCTAAATGGTCCCAGTGTGAGTGAGTGTGGGTGTGGCGTGGGCACGCCCTGCGATGGGATGGCGTCCTGTCCAGCCTTGTACCCTGAGCTGCTGGGAGAGGCTCCAGCCACCTGCCACCCTGAGCTGGAATAATTGGGTAAATAATTATCTTACTTTTTTTTATTAATCTTTCTTAAATGTATGTGAAGCTCACATTTATTCAATGTTTAATATTGGAAGTGTTTTGGTCTTTATTTAAAAGTTTGTAGATGTTTTTGTTACAAGAAATATGTCGTAGGAATTTAATTCTTCTTCATATCAATTAGTCTATGGTAAAATTGGTTTCCTTATATGTTGTTTCACTTAAAGTCTCAGTTTCCAAGAACCTATCAATGACATTAAGTGAGGACTTCCTGTATTCAAAACATTCAACAATTGGTACAGGTAGTACACCCACCATTCAGAACTTACCCAGCCTAAACATGATGCCAAGGCATCACGGCTGGATATTGGGAAGTAAAACAGATGAAAGGATTCACATGACTTGAGTAGTTTGGAATGTTAAAAGCTTAGTACTACATATGAAGGACAAGTTCTACCTTCAAGACCTCTTAATCTTAGACAATGTGATAAAGCCAAACGAACTGTGGCAGGGACAAGACCAGTCAGGGAACGATTAGTTCCTAGTGAGAGTTCTTGCTTAACATCTGAGAAAAAGCAAGCAGAGGACATAGGATATTTTCAGATATTAAAGATTTATTTAAGCTCATAATGATATTTTGCAATTATAGCCAATAGCACTGCTTTTCATACTGTTGATACAAAGATGCCTGTTCACCCATGGCCAAGTCTACCTAACATAAATGATGTCACTAGGCAAGGTAGCCAAAACCCAGGGTTTTGTTTCTATTTCTCTAATTACATTTGTGTGAACTTGCTTAATAGATCTAGCTGCATTTTGTGCTGTTCCACATCACTGCTCCTCACAACTAACCAGGCAGCTCCCCACTTGCTGTTTTGAAAGACAAGACCATGGAACCATTCCTGACATTGAGCCAAGGTTGTCTTTTGCCATGCATTGCTCCACAGCACCCAGTATCACCCTCTCTTGCCTGGCCAAATAAGAGACTCACCCATAGGGTGTTTTATATTCCAGATATTTCTGAGTTTTAAGAATCTATTTTTCCATCCACTACTTAGTTCTTTCTTGGCCTCAAGTTCTTCCTTCAGCTGGTTTCAGTCTGGGGGTCAGAGGTTTAGGGACCATTTCAACACAGGATGATGACCAAGATTAAACCATGGATTTAAAACCATGGTGCAGCCTTGGATTTAACAACACACCAAAATGCTCTTTATCCTGGTTGCTGTTTGTCTCTGTTGTAAACGCAACTTCAAGTAAAAGAGAACTTATTTCCACAATCTCTAAACAATCTCTACCTGTATGGATTTATGTCATCCTCTCAGTTTTGTACCTCCTTATATTGTAATTATTTATTCACACATAGGATCCTCCTTCAAGAGTATGAGTTCTTCAGGGGCAGGGTCTATGTTTTATTGATCTTTTGCACACATCACCCAACACAGGGCCTGGTGTGTCATATAAATTATAAATATAGATGGATTGTGTGTGTGTGTGTGTGTGTGTGTGTGTGTGTGTGTGTGTGAAAGAGGGAGAGAGAGAGAGAGAGAAACTCAAGTCACTATGGCACTTCCTTTGTGTAAGTCATTCATTGACGATGGCTGGCATTTCCAAAAGGAGGTTGCTCATACGATGAGATAAGATTAGATAACCAACGTATCTACTATAAAAGGAGGCTAGCAACAAAATTCCCAGAATTAAGTCCCTTAGTAATGACTCCTAAACACTATGGAAGATGTATAACCACTACACAGATAAGGACTCGATTATTAACTGCATTCCAGAAGCAGCCCCAGCCTTTATTATTATTCTAAGAGCCATATGGAGACTATAAAATACCCAATCAGATTTATACCACAGACAAAAAATACGTTAACTTGTTAGGCCATTTAAAAATTTAGTCCGTATGTCCCTGAGGAATTCATTAACTGTTCATGAGTACAGAAGAGACTTCCAGGCACCAAGATGTTCTGTCTTCTACAGCTTCACCTTTATTTCCATCCTGGGCCCAGCAACTATTTATCACTCAGCTTGGTCTTGCCTTAATGAGCATCTCCATAAAAATGCCTTATATTCAACAATCCTTAACATTATCCACAATGTTTTCCTTTAAATTATTTCATGATTTTTTTGTAACTTTAAGTCAGCTTTTTAAATTTAGGATGCTCTGCTTCCCAAGAATCCAGATTTTTGTACAAATTTAAAAGTTTACACATAACCCCAAGGCCTGAAGCCTTTAACACTAGGGTTCCTTCTGTTTTGTCTGTCTTTCTAGATTGCCATCCTGCTGAATGTAGTTTGAACAGGAGTAAGATGTGTGTATTGACTGGGGTTGATGGCTATGTGAAACGCTGCTCTGGTTAAATGGTGTTAGGTCACTGCTGGGTAGAGTCATGTCTATCCCTAATCAGATATGGACAGATCAGTTCAAAACTCATCACTAGGCAAGCTATACTTTTTTGCCAAAGAGAAAACTTCTCTGCTGTTAGCCATTGCTGCTTGTCTCATTTTTCCTTTTAACCATTCGGCTACATTACATATACCAAACAACATGTTTTAACTTAATGTTAGCTATTGTATTCAGAGAAAGTCATATAATTGAAGGGAAATGTATATGGAAAACTAAGGGTAAGATGCATACCTGGGAATAATATAACCCTTGGAAGCTGCCCAAGACAATTTTTAAACCTTACTTGATTCTATGAATAATTTAAACCCAAAGAGGCCAGGCGCGGTGGCTCACGCCTGTAATCCTAGCACTCTGGGAGGCCGAGGTGGGTGGATCGCTCAAGGTCAGGAATTTGAGACCAGCAGAGCAAGAGACCCCGTCTCTACTAAAAAATAGAAAGAAATGATCTGGACAACTAAAAATATATATGTAAAAATTAGCCAGGCATGGTGGCACATGCCTGTAGTCCCAGCTACTTGAGAGGCTGAGGCAGAAGGATCGCGTGAGCCCAGGAGTTTGAGGTTGCTGTGAGCTAGGCTGACACCATGGCACTCTAGCCCGGGCAAGAGAGCAAGACTCTGTCTCAAAAAATAAATAAATAAATAAACCCAAAGAGCAGAGTGCTTGGCATTTAGAAGGCACTGGATAAATATTTGTCCGATGATTGCACAAATACTTTTTTTACTTTAAAAAAACTCTATATTTACTAATTAATTTGCATTAAGGTAAGCCTTATTCTTTCTAAAGGCATTAACCCATGTGGCCAATTTAGAAATGTTCTAGTCTGTACTTATAATTACCACTCCCTTGAAATATCCCACATGAATGGCTTAAAAGGTCTACCAAGTTCTCTTGATTTTCACATATAATCTCTATACCTGGGCTGTCCAGTAGAACTTCCTGCAGTGTTGGGAATATTGTATATCTGTGCTGTCCAGTACAGGAGCCGCCAGCAACATGTAGCTCCTTAGCACTTGAAAGGTGGCAGGTACAACCAAGGAACTGAAGTTCAAATTTGATTTAAATTTAAGTGTCCACATGTGGCTAGAGGCTACCATCTTGGAAAGCACAGCTCAATAAAAGGATCGAAAAGTCACAATTTGAAACATGGCAGAATGTGTTTAAAGGTATTCCTATAAGCTTTCACCATTTTTGCTCTTCCATGGGACAGTTTGTTCATTTATTTTCTGACTTCCTTTACTGTGATCGTTCTTTAATTTTATAGTTTTAAGGATGGTAAATGCTGTTTCATCAACCAGTCCTTTGCTCTCATGATTCTCAAACTTGGCTGAGCATTAGCATCTCCCTCAGAGACTTGATTCAGCAGGTCTGAGGAGGGGACTGGGCATCTGGGTTCTTTAAGCTCTGCAGATGATTCTGATCTGCAGCTAGGCTTGGGAACAACGACTTTACACCAGAGACCCAAACCGGCAGCCCTTGGGCCAAACACACCCTCAAAACATATGTTCATCCCACACAGTGTTGTACAATGTTTTGAATTAGTTGCCAACTTCTGCACATTGTAATTTTTTATCCAAAAAAAAAAAAAAAAAAGAAAAAAAAAAAAAAAAAAAGGGAATTGAGTAAAGGCTGCCCCCTTCAGATAGAGCATAAATTCTTTGGTTCAATACTACTTGCCTACTTTACAAGGGCCCTAGCTCCCAACAGGCATTTGAATTTGAGACTCCTTCCTTACCCATGTCTATCTAATACTTGCCAAACAGGAAGTGATTACTTCATATCGATGCACCATTACTAGAATGGAGCACTATTATATCAATGGGGCTGCCTGTAGGCATCTTGGCTGGCTGAAGAATATCATCCAATCACCGTGTAAAACCCCTGAATAAACAGGACTGAAGTCTCAATAAGAGAATGGGTCATAACCCAGGATCATGAGACCACTCCTGTTCAAGGACAAATCATTATATTCAGGGAAAATATTGTCTCACTTTTTATTTTTTTACACCCCAAACTCTCTCTCCTAAAGCACCATAACGGCCAAGTAGACTGTCAGGGAAGGGATCTTTGTTATAAATTTCATTCTCTGTTTAAAAATACTTTTTCTAGTTCTCTCGTCCTTCACCTGTGTTTCCCTTTCAATATATTTATATTCAGCCATGGTTCTGAACATTAAAACACCTATTGATCTTTTCTCTCTCTTGATACTTCTCTGTGATGATAGCTAATGAATGAAAAATATATAAGTAGAAATGATGAAACTAAAGGAAGAAAGGCCATTGGTTGATGAAAACTAGATAGAGGAGTGCTAATTCATTTAGAGGCAGAAGAAAACAGCTTTTGAGTATTTGTGGGAACAATAGGACTTCTTCCCAGAAAAATGCATGTATGCCAAACATTTTGCAATTAATTTTAGGAGTTTCACAGCCCACTGTATCCCAACTATTGATTCCTGGTTTGAAAAAAAAGAAGCTATCAACTTAAAATAAGGCACATTACTTGATATATACTTACACTGGACACAAAGCACAAAATGTCAGCCATAGCTTTGTAAAGTGGGACATTCTTTTTGGATAAAATACTATAATAAGTCTTCTGTATCATTAAAGGGGAAAGTAGCCTGCCATATCATTAGGCTTTAAATAAAATGCAAGGAATAAGTTGTCTCACTTCCAGGATCATATTAAATCACGTGTCATCTAGAACTTATGACTGAAGGCACTGTGGATTTCTCAGCATACAACAGATAAATCTGTGACATTTGAATTTTTAAACAAATCCTTAGAGACATCTATGACAGGGCTGAGACATTTCCTGAAATTGCAGTCGTAGAAACAGTTGCTTGATGCCTTAGCCTGGTCAGTTCCAGTAATTCAAAGCTGACTATTTTGCTCCTGTTGTTTTTCCTCCCTGAGTGGCAGTTGGTTCCATCATTAAGGTACTGTATTAGGAGTCACCTTAAAGCATGGAACATGTAATATGAAACAGTCTTATTTTCTAATTGGAAATGCTTACTTTTCCATGCTCATCTATTTCTACATATGACAGGCATCAAAGATAAAATGAAGATTTTTTTTTTCTCCCACAAGATGGCTTGAGGTTTTCTGTTTCAGCGATCTGGGAGGCCGACTGCTGTGGACTGTATCTCTCTGGCTCCCATATGGGAAGCCCTCGCAGGAGATTAGAAGGTGGGAGAAGGGAGCTGTATTGGGTTACTCCTTCCCTTCTTACTCCCTGTTTTGGTGTTAAGCCTCTGACAGTAGCTACACCCCTCCACAACTGTAGACTCTGCCCAACAACACCTTCACATTTCCAGTTCTCACTGGGCTCCAGTAATTCTATTGTCTTTCCCTTGTCCCTTTTGCCCTTGATGTGGTAATGGCTGCCTTCTCTTGTGAGCTTCTGGGGGTCTCAACATCCTTTGTTTGTTCCCTTATCTGTACCTGTGAGGAATTCCCCTAAAGTCCCTTCTTTGGAACTAGTTGAAGTGAGATCTGCTTCCTGCTGAGACTGTGGCTGACTCGCTTCATCTCTCTTCTTCTCAAACAAGTAAGACTTGTGAAGCAGAAAGCAGAAAGGAGAAAACGCTTGAGGAAGGGAAAGAAACAGGATGATTTTAAAAGATAAGACTTAACCAGAAAAAACTAGACTAAAACCCATCAAAAAGAAAATGTTCTTTTCTTTGCAATAGAAGCCCCTAGTAAGATGTTCTACTCTTCAACTTTGCTTTTACCAAAGAAGACCAGTCTTAATGAACATTATTGCTACTTGCCATCTTTTGCTCATTCATTTCAAAGCAAAAATGGAACTTATATTGATTGAACACATTGTATGTTTTCATAACTCTTGATAATGCTTAAGGTATTAGTAATGACATTTTAGAGAAGAGGGAACTGAGGCTCTGGAAGATCAAATAATTTTCCCTAAGTCATATAACTAGCAGGTGGTAAAGTCAGAATTAAAAACTTAGCATATATGTTTTCATATTAAATATTGATTCCCTTAAAGTATTTCTCTTTGATTTGACTGTGATTTTTTTTTTTTTTGCCTTTGTGCACATTTACTTAGGAAACAAAAGTTAAAAGAAACATCTAGGTATCAAGAGCAAAATTCAAGAAAAAAACTTTCATGTTTAGAGACATGATTGCACACAATTGCTATCAAGTACATAAATGATTGCTATCACTGCTTTCAACTCATAATAAATTTTTTACTGTTTATTTCACATTATCTGTTGCATAGATATATGGGATCCTCAACGAGCCATGACAAGGGCAACACAATTTCAACTATTTTTTTTTTTTGAGACAGAGTCTCACTCTTTTGCCCGGGCTAGAGTGAGTGCCGTGGCGTTAGCCTAGCTCACAGCAACCTCAAACTCCTGGGCTCAAACGATCCTACTGCCTCAGCCTCCCGAGTAGCTGGGACTACAGGCATG
>NW_012139858.1:3171063-3184904 GCF_000956105.1 Propithecus coquereli
TATTTATTATTCCAGGGTTTTGTGAGGGTACAAACATTATAGTTACACTTTATGTCTTTGCCTCACCCAAATGCGGGTTAAAGGGTTCTTGCTCTTGTTCAGGCTGGTCTTGAACTCCTGACCTCGAGTGATCCTCCCACCTCGGCCTCCCAGAGTGCTAGGATCACAGGCGTGAGCCACCATGCCTGGCCAATTTCAACTATATTAATACACCATCTAGCCAGTGGCTCACTAAACAATCTGCATTAATTTCCAAAGTCCAGTGTTGGAATTTTACTCCAATCCTCTACTCCCACAGGTCTGGCATGCTGCCTCCTGTTTCTCCCAGGCTGCTTCTCTCTGATAACAATGGCCTAATATAGGGATGTCCTCTTTCCCAAACTTTCCTAACCTTAAAGTGTCCTCCCAGCATTTCTAAACCAGCAGCGCCATGATGCAGATATAGCCACTGTTGCTCAAGCCTGAAAAGGACCAATGTAAAGATTAAGTGTTTCCATTTTCTACTTAGAAGAAAAGAGAACATATTATATGAACCTGATCTTTAAATGTATATGGATTATAACAGAGCTTATGCTGAAACAGTTGTAACATATGTAAGGTAAGGAAAAAAAGTACCAGTGAAGCTCACATTAGGTTGAAGATTTGTTGGGTAAGAGCCATAGGAGTGCCAAGATAAAGCTCATGCAGGTTGAGAAGGATGGTTCAGAATAACTGAGGAAGGCTTCACAGTGGGAGGAAGACCCTGGAAGACACGTACTGTTGGGGCAGGTGAAGAAGGTATTCCAGATGCAGACAGCAGCATGAACAAAGGTGCAGAGGTAGGAATGAGCACAGCGTGTGGAAAGGTGGGTGAAGGCCCAGCCGCAGCTGGAGCAGAGCATGACCTCTGGCGAGGAACAGGAGACAAGGCTGGAGAGGGGCATGGGAGACTGACCAGGGGTGGCCCAACAACCTCGACAGGTTTCTTCCCCACAGGGTGCAATTTCTGATGGTGAATGAAACTTCCGTCCCTTGTGAAGGCCTTCCCACACACCTGACATTCGTAAATGTGAACCCTGATGCTGAATGGAGGCTGTTTCCTGAGTAAAGGCTTTGCCACATGCCTTACGCTGGTAGAGTTTCTCCCCAATATGTATTCTCTGATAGACAATAAAAAGTGACCTACAACCAAAAGCCTTCCAATATTCCTTACATTGATAGAGTTTCTCCCTCATGTGTGATTTCTGTTGCGGGAGGTATGCCGCACTCCTACAGAAAGCCTTTCCACATTCCTTACATTCACAGGGTTTCTCTCCAGTGTGAATCCTGTGACGCTGGAACTCAAACCTTTGCCACACTCCTTACATTCACCGGGCCCTTCTCCAGTGTGGTTTTTCTCGTGTACAATACAGTCACAGGTTGACTTGAAAGCGTTGCCACACTCCTTACACTTAAAGCGCTTGTCTACAGTATGACTTATCTGATGCCAAATAAGCTTTGAGTTATATCTGAAGATTTTCCCACGTTCTTTACATTCATAGAACTTCATTCCACCTCGAAGTGTAGATTTGGATTGGATTTAGACTGAAAATCTGCCTCCTTGCCTTGCTTTTAAAATCAAAATGCTGAGAAACGTTTCTGAAAAGTTCTCCTACTGGCGCTCTGTGCAACTCTGTTTCTTCTGTGGCCTCCTTCCTTATTATTGGCTCTTCATTCTTGGTCCAGGACTCACCACCTGGACTGATGCCTCTCAGAACCTGTGTGTCCCAGGAATCTGTGTCCCATCACGCTTCCCCTCTCTCTAGCTGGGAGATCAGAACAAGTTGGAAAAGTGGAAATGCTACCAAGCAAGCCACATTTGCATAATTCTCCAGCATCATCTCCCTGTACGGGGCCCTCTGTTCAGGGTCCAGATTGGCCCATTGATTCTGGGTGAAGTACATGGCCACGTTCTCAAAGGTCACTGACTCCTGAGGCCAAATTGTTTGGAGCATGGCTGATGTGCCCTGGCTTTAAGAACTGTCTTCTGGGTTTGGAAAAGCAAGACCCTTAGGAGCAGGCACAGGAGGCGGTTGGGATAAGTTCTTTAAGGCAGAAAAGTAGATCATGTCTCCGTGGCAAAGGCCTCTAGAAGGCCGCACAGGGCTTCGGTGAGGCCCAGATGCCCAAGCAGTGGGCAAGGGAGGTGCAGGCCACCATTAGGACCAGGTTCAGGGGAATGGGGGCTGAAGAGCCACCAGGGGCAGTGAGAAAGCCGGTACTGGGTAGACCTGGCATGCAGAACTTGCTGAAACCCACGCTCTTCCTCTCCGAACACAGAGAAGCTGGTAACTACGTGCGTGCCCAGGTCCTGATTTCACTGCAATCTTAAGATGCCTTTGAGCCTTTGCAAAAAATTCTTATTGTTCCTAAATATTTTTGATTAGAATAGTTAATCTGCTTGTTTATTTTTTGTCTCTTGAGACTCCTTTGTAGTGATAGCTAATGAATGAAAAATATATACATCCAAGTGATGATATAAAAGGTAGAAAGGACATCAGTTGATAAAAACTGGGCAAATAAGTGGTAGCTGATGTGGAGGCAGGGGGAGACATAGCTTAAAGGGTTTCCAGAGAAAAATTTGGGCACAAAGAAAGATTATTGGACAGATAGATCCCTAGAGAAGTTTAAGACGGGTGTGGAGGTTCATGCCTGTAGTCCCAGATACTCAGGAGGCTGAGGTGGGAAGATCACTTGAGCCCAGGGGTTCAAGACTAGCCTGGGAAACATAGCAAGACCCCATCTCAAAAGTAAAAAAAGAACCCTAGAGAGAACTTTGGACATACATTGGTGGACAAGAATGAGGCGTGGGACTGAAAACAGAACTAATGAAAAAACAGATGTCTTGTGACCCTTGATTATCTGCTCATATTTTTTTTTTTTTTTTGAGATAGAGTCTCACTATGTTGCCCGGGCTAGAGTGCCGTGGTGTCATCCTAGCTCACAGCAACCTCAAACTCCTGGGCTCAAGCGATCCTCCTGCCTCAGCCTCCCGAGTAGCTGGGACTACAGGCATGCACCACCATGCCCGGCTAATTTTTTCTATATATTTTTAGTTGTCCAATTAATTTCTTTCTATTTTTCATAGAGACGGGGTCTCGCTCTTGCCCAGGCTGGTTTCAAACTCCTGAGCTCAAACAATCCGCCCGCCTCGGCCTTCCAGAGAGCTAGGATTACAGGTGTGAGCCACCACGCCCAGCTCTGCTCGTATTTTTTAAATGAGGCACTGAACAGATGACTGGAAAGTCTGGGTCTGTTATCAGAATTTGTCACTTTGTCTTCTTTGCTATAGGATGATCAGGAAGGAATATGGCTATTATTTGTCCCATCTCTACCCTAATAGTGTCTCTCTCTCTCTCTCTTAGAAGGTCAGCAGCAAGGTATCTGCTAGGTAGGTAAGAAATTAGAGGCTTCTCCTCTGGAGAAATTGAATGGTTGTACAGAAAAGACCTCCACATTTTGACCTTTATAAGTTTCCTGAAATAATGGCCATTACCCCCAACTGATCACTTTAAGTCAATAAACTTGTTCACAAACACAGAGCTCCCGGTCAGTTTTTCTGTGTCCCATTCTTAAATATAAATGAATATACTATATTCAGACAACAACAAAAACACTAGGAAAATAAAAATTAGATAGCATAAATGAAAACCTCAGTATTAAAGGATATAATTAGGGAATCCAAAACATATAGCAAAATGGTAAGTAATTGGACAATAAGAAAGAAAACATAAGAAATTAGATAATCAATCCAGGAGGCCTACTAGCTAATTAATAGGAGCTCCACAAAAAGAGAACAGAAAAGACTGGTAGAGAAAAGTATTAATAAAATAAGAGAATTTTTCAGAACTGAAGAAAATGAACCTCTTTTTAAAAAGGCCTTTTGGGTATCCAGCCCAATGAATGGAAAACAACAAATGAACAGACAAACAAAACTCTCTCCAAAAATAATGAAAAAGAGCAACATCAAAAGGCTCATTATCATAAAATTTCAAACACTGAGGATAAACAGAAGACTCCAAAAGCTTTGGTAGGGGTGAGGGGACAGAGGGGAGATAGACAGTTAATGAACAGAAGATTGTGAATAAGAATAGCATCAAACTTCTCAAATGGAAGATAGACATCAATGGAGCTACACTTTCAAACTTCCAAGGGAAAATTATGTTTTAATCAAGAGTGCTGTATCTAGCCAAAGTCTCCATCAAGTGAAAGGGTATAAAAGAGACACTTTTAGACATGCAAGTTTTCAAAAAATGTGCCTCTTGTAAAATTAAATAATTCAAGCTTAAAGCTGTTGAACTTTCAATTATTCTGAGCCTTGGGAGGAATGCAGCTATGTGGCCTGAGTCCTGTGGCATGCAGCTGCAAATTCTACCTTTTTGTCCTGTAAATAATTAGGAGGCCAAATGGCCCTGGAGATAAGACTCCTTCAGATCACTACCCCTCCTCCTGGAGTAATAAAGTAAACTTCCTTGGAATGTAGCAATCTGCAACCAATCAAATCACTGTAATATATACTGGTCTCCTATGGAAAATGTAATCTGTTTAAATATTTTCTGCCTCTGCCTATAAGTGAAATCTTAACTTCTCAACTTTGGAACGCTGAGCCCATTTGTTTGTAGTTGGTCCTTCTGAGGTGGTTATCCTCAAGCTTTGCACTCAAATAAACTCTATACTTAATTATATTTTCTGAATCTCATTATTTAAGGTTGACATTTTGGTGACCACGAAGGACCTGAAACAGATGTCCAGAAAGCCCCATCACTTTGCCAACAATCAGAATCTTGGGACCGGCATGAATGATTTTCGTTCACTTGACCTTGCCGGAATCAGTAAGGATTTCTGGTAAGGCCCCTCTTGGGTCCGAATCCTTCTGTCTCGGTTGAGGATTCATACTTTATTTGCGATACACATATTCCTAACTCGACAGGGTTGCTATTGAAGTTCTACTGCAAGTTAGGAGTTTTGTTTTTCTCTAGAGATTCTAATTTGTGATTTTCACTGTTATCTGAGGTTAAGGTTTCGTTTGGAATTACTCTTTAGAGTTTTCCAACCTTTTATCTCATTCAAAATTTTGGTCAGGTAGAAAACAGTTTGTCTTTTGAAAAACAGGAATTGATAGTAGGAGAATGTACTTTGCTTTGTGTGAGACGAATTGTTTGAGATTAGAGAAAAATGTGCTCTCTCCGATTTTAACTGATGCTATTTGCTTCTGTGACCGTGCTTGCTTTTAGTTGTTTGTTAAATATAGTTAATCAGAATGAAAAACAGTAATAAGAGCAGGAGTGACTCCATGACAGGCTGAACTTTCTGGAGTAGGCCTAAGTTTCGGTTTCCCCGAAATGATGCTGACCACAACTGGCGCTGGCGCGAAAATCCCGAGGCTTGGAGCCACTTTTAAAGGAACTAATCAGGAGCCAACACGATCAGCCACTTTTAAAGGAACCAATGAACTAAGGAGTGGAGGGGGGACGATGTGCCCAGCGTGTCGTGTGAAACCTGTGTGTCGTGTGTAAAACAAAAAAAGGTATAAAAGCTTAACTTTTACCCCACGGCGAGGTCCTGTCCCGGTTTATAGGAGAGGCCACTGCGTTGGTGCTCTGGGACTTGGACCCTAGCTCGAACTAGCCAATAAACTCCTTTGCCATTTGCAGCCTCGGTGACTCTGCCTCTCTGTTCCTGGGGCCGAGGGGAACCGGCTCTAACACTTTGAAAAGAGGAAGTGAATTTTTGTGCCTTAAGCAAAAAATTTGTGATCTGTAAAACTGGCCAGATTCTGAATCTCAGTTCAACTGACAAATCTAGACTTTCCTTTTGAGTGACCAAAATTATAACAGGCTGTCAATGAAGATGTAAGTCCTGAAGATAAGAGATGCTGTTCCTCCAGGCCAAAAGGCACCTCTGGCAACTAAGGTCTTGTATAACTGCTGGAGCTTATCCCTCATGACATGAAATGGTTTCACAGGGGATCCCTTAAGAACATAGAGGGAACCTTGCTTAATACATTGCTCACATAAAAGTGGGTCACTTACTACCTTAAGCACCCAAGTCTCTTGGGACCACTGAGACACATAAAAGGGAAGAACTGACTCAAGGGTGACACATTGCTATTCCCCCAATGGCATACTCATTCCAAAATACCTCCCATTAGGTCTTTTTGGTCATTCAAAAGGAAAGTTTAAATTATTGGCAATTGTACTTCTAAAACCAAGTCTTCCTCCTTAGGGAGAGATCCACCATGGGAAACACCAGCTGGATTCATGTTTAATACTTATGGCAACTTTTCATGCAAATATTTAGAAAAATGGTTTCACATAACTCACGATGACCCTAAATTACAATGGCTAAAATGGGGTACCTTTGAAATTAGTTCAAATTAGTTTATACATGCACTCAATTAGAAAAACTGGCTCTAAAATAAAATAGCTAGGAGAGCTATTTTCAATGGTACTTAGAAACTTCGAAAAGAAGTTCTGATAAAGTCATTTCATTGCAAGAGGAAAACAAAAGATTGTCTAAAACAATTTTTGAATTGAAAAAGACTGCTGGAATTTCTCCCCCTCCTTCAGTTCCTCCTTTTGTCGGAATTTCCTTGTTCAAACTTACCTTACCTTCCTCCTCCTTCTGCTGTTCTGGCTCTATTTTCAGAACATACTGTGTCCGGTAGAGGAGAACCTGCCTTGGTTTATCAACCATGGTCAAAAGTAGAACTTAAAGGCATAATTAAAGAATTCCTGGATCCCCTTCAGGACCCTAATGGATTTGCTAGAGAATGTGAATTAAACATTTGAAATTATGACTCTGGATTATCTGATTTCTATCAATTGGTTCACACGTCAGCATCAGAAAATAAAGCCAAAGATTGGATAGCAAAAGCAAACGAAGAAATCCTTTAGAGGACTTCCATAAATTTTCTGAAACAGATCATGAATAGGCCACGATATGATCACTGTTCAGTCCACAGCTGGACTTTGAAATGTTGCCCCAGTTCTTGGTCTCTGGGTTTGAGGGAATCATAAGCCGTGGCCCGTGTGACAGAGAGAGATGACACTCAGCAAATATGTGTGAAGAATTTATTGTAAGGAAAGTTTAAGGGTGCAAAGCGACTGTACGTTTTCTAAGGGGAAACGGGTCTGTCTTCGCGAGTGGAGAAGACACTGTCTACTTCTACGTTTTTCCTTTTCTATGTTAAGTTTAGATGAAGGTTAGTTATAACTATCCATAACTATATGTCACTGTTTTGGGGACTGGATTCTTTCTATGTTTCGACATTACTTAAAGGTTATGTTCCCGTAATTCTTTCTAGTATACGTATGATGGGGAAAGTGCCATTACCGTTTATGGTGTTTTTTCATTCCATGGTGGTCAGTGTTCTATGGCCTAATTTCCTCATTCTTTAAGACTCAAATAACCATTCCCTCTTTTTATTTTTCTGCAAACATTTCCTCCTTAATGTTTTTCTATAAATGTTTTCTCCTTTCTGTTTTTCTGATTGCCATTATCTCTCACTCGTTTTTCTTCCCTAACAATACTGCTAAAGCTTTCCTAGATGCTGTCCCCTTAGTTTTCCACAGTAGTTGATTGGAACAAAATATAACAATGTCGACAAAATCTTGATGAGCCTGTAATGTTGTACTATGAAAGATCTGAAAAAACATTTAAACAACATTCAGGTCTATCCAAAGAAAGTTATGCTAACCACATTAACTCAAAATGTGATACTCTCCTTAACTCAAACTTTATAAATGGGTTAGAATTACAAGAGCTGTTAAAAATAGTACCTGCTCTATTGTCAAAATCCTCCACTGTTAGTGTGCAAATTATCTCAGCTGCCCCAATTAAAATTCAAATAGACCTATCAAAGTACTTTCTGAACCTTAAGCAATAACCTCTAAGATCAGAGGCCTTGGAAGGGATAAGATCTATAATTTTGGATTATATAAAAAGAGGCTTGACTATTCCTTGTATAGCCCACGTAACACTCCAATCCTCCCTTGTAAGAAAACCAAACAGTAGAGAGTAGAGATTTGTATAAGATCTGGGAGCAATCAATAACATAGTCATTTCTCTGCATCTAGTGGTTTCAAACCCCAATAGGTTGTTGAATGCTGTCCCAACTGAAGGTGAATTTTTTACTGAAATAGACCTATGTAGTGCATTCTTTAGCATTCCTTTGGATAAAGATAATCAATTTCTCTTTGCTTTAATTTGGGAAGAAAGACAATACACATACATGAACAGTTATGCCTCAGGGATATACTGAGAGACCAACTTACTTTTCACAATTATTAAAAGTAAATCTTTTGGATGTTGACTTCTCTAAGAAATCCACCTTAATATAGTATGTAGACAATTTTCTTCTCTGCTCAGGGGATAAGCAAGCTTCTATAGAGGATGGAATTCATTTATTACAACAATCAACTTCAAAGTCTCCAAAGAAAAATCTTCATTTCCGTCAAAAACAAGTAGGATACTTAGGTCACCTAATATAAGAGGAAGGCCTTTTTTTTTAAATCAAGCTAGATAGAAAAAAAAGACTTTTGGCCTTCCTTACCCCCAAAACTAACAAACAACTAAGAGGATTTGGGGGGTTTGCAGGATACTGCAGAAATTGGATTCCAAACTTTTCTTAAAAAACTCAACCTTTATATATTCTTTCAAAACAATACAGTCCAGACGCCCTAAAATGGACAGAGGAAAAATCAGTTAACACTGGAAGAAATTAAAAAGAGCTTTACAGATGCCCCAGCTTTGGGACATCCAAATTATAATATCCATTTTTATTGCTTGTTCATGAAAATCAGGGAAATGCCATAGACATTCTGACACAAAAACACCGAGACCAAAACAGATCTATAGAATGCTATAGTCAGTAACTGAACCCTGTGGCTAAAGGATTAACGATTTGCATGAGGCAATATTTGAAGCAGTACTTTATTTAAAGGTTGACGAAAGGGAAAGAAAAGATATAAGTAAGCTAAAATCCTTATTACTCATAACTAGAAATCAATAGATGTCTATTGAGACGAACCAAGAGATAGCAGTATACACATACTATTTAGAAATAAAAAAGTAAAATTAGTGAAAATATTTAATAGCTAAAAAAATTGAAATTGGTTATTTGGTTAATGGTGGGGGTGGGTGGTTGAAGAGAAGGGGCTGTTTTGTAAAAATCATGTTTACTAATATTTGATCTTTTACGCTATTCAAATATAGCACTTTGATAAAAATAAAGTTGATTAAAAATAACTATTATAGTTATTTTATTGAATACAAAAATTTATAGTTGAAATTATATAATGCCATGAAATAGGAAACTTCAAATTATAGTATTAATATTCAATTTAGCATACATAAAATTTTATTTAATCATATGAATTAATACCAAAAAGAAGACATGATTCGGAAAAGCCATTTTGCACTTTGTGATATACTTTGTAAAATTGGAATTTTAAAATTGTGATAATTAACTTATGAAGAGTTAAGGATTTGATTCCTGCTTTTTGGGTTTTTTTATTTTTTTTTTTTTTTTTTTTTTTGAGACAGAGTCTCACTGTCTTGCCCGGGCTAGAGTGCCATGGCATCATCATAGCTCACAGCAACCTCAAACTCCTGGGCTCAAGTGATCCTCCTGCCTCAGCCTCCCGAGTAGCTGGGACTACAGACACATGCCACCATGCCCGGCAAATTTTTTTCTATATATTTTTAGCTGTCCAATTAATTTCTTTGTATTTTTGGTAAAGACGGGGTCTCGCTCTTGCTCAGGCTGGTCTCGAACTCCTGAGCTCAAACAATCCGCCCGCCTCGGCCTCCCAGAGTGCTAGGATTACAGGCGTGAGCCACCGCGCCCGGCCCGGTTTATTAATATTTAAAGCCTGAATAAATATTTGAAACATAAAGAACTTTATCAAATTAAAGAATAGAAAATCATTTCCCTTTGAAGAAAAACATTACAATTTATATTCAAATTCCTTTCTTATCTTTTTATTTCTTTTTAATTTAATTTTTTATTGAAAGAACGTTTTTATTTTGACCTTCCTTACCTTTTTAAAAGAGGAAAGACAGCATTGATTTTAGTTCTCATTATATTTACCATCTAAGCATTTACAAATGGAAATTATACTCAAATGATGAATGTAATCCTAGTTACACTTTTTCTGGGTTAAATGTATATGGATGTACACATGTTTAAATATTCAGAAATCACCAACAGGTATTTTACCCACCTACAGTCTGAGTCCAGTGAAGCAACAGCCTTCTTTTTTTTTTTCCACTTCCCTCTTTTCCTTCCTTCCTTCCTTTCTTCATTCTTTCTTTCCTTCCTTCTGGAAGCATTTACTTTGTTCCCAGTATTGGCTGGGTGTTGGGAAGATAAAAAAGGATAAAATATTACCTTTTCCACAGGGAAATTACAATCTGGTGCCACTTTATACAACTAAGTATAAAATAATGTGAAAAGGGAGAGGACAAAGTACTCGAAAGGAATCAGAATTTACAAGGTGTCCGGGAACAGAGTATATTGTGTTGGGACTCAGGACACACCACTCCAAAATATAACTGTGTAGGAGACTAGAATGTGCCACCCCAACATATGCCTCTCTGGCATATTGTTTATTTTGAGTTGGGTACTTTGAGATACTTTAGACACAGGAGAATCTCTGAAAAGTTATCTTTCTTAAAGGGAAATTTACATCTATAAAGGCAATCTCCATTTGTCAGGGTGTTTTCCTCTGAGCACCAGGTGAAAAGGAAGACTAAATCTCTACAGAGTTAAGACTAAGGGAGAAGGCTTAGATTTAAATCTGAATAACAAACCTTACCTTTGTTTTAAGGGGTTTTTTTCTGGGCCTTTCCTCACACCATTCTTTCTTTGTTTTACAGATTGATGGTATTTAAGTCTAAAGTTTCAATGTTTTCTTTTTTTTTTTTTTTGGACATCTGCTCTAGAGATTTACTCATTTCTCTGGGTTTGCTCTGAGGTATACATGAGGTTTACATGTTAATGAACTTCTGTTTGTTCCTCTCTCCTTAATCTCTCTTTTGTTACAGGAAGTCCCGGTTTAGAACTATTAATATGAAGGGTAGAGAGAAAGTTATTTTTCCTTCCCTACAACTTGGAAGAACTCTCTGAAGAAGACAGTTTTTCCCTTTGACCTTGGAGGGTTTGACAGGTACCAGGAGAGTGCCTGGTGCCCTGTGGAGGAGGAGCAGCAGCACAAAGCTCCAAGGGCATAGGCAGGTACAGTGTGAGACCTACATACCAAGGTGTCTGACCACACTCTTCTTCTAAATCACCCACAGACACTGAGAGTGTTAGGTAGATAGAGAGGGATTCCGGGTCTCCTAGGGACAAAACTGGGTGCTGCTGTGATTCGCCACCCCCTCCGTGCGCTTTCAGAGAAGATCATGGGAGATTTGCATGCACAGTGAGACTCAGGTCATATATCTCCCAACTGTCCAATCAAAGTGGTTCCACGGTGACATCTGACCTCCCACGAGGGAGGTCCCAGTCCAGGCACTATAAAACAAGACACAGACCATAACCAGGCCCTTTTTGTGCCCTTCCTTTTGCTCTCCCTTTGCTTTGCTGTGATAATGGGTCTAGTGTCATCTGTGGCCTATGTATCTCACCCTGTAAACCTGTATCTTGCTCTTGCTCTATAATCCTATCTTTCGCTCCTCAATAAACTTCATTTTCGTGCTTGTCTTACTTTGGCGTGTCTGGTCATTCTTCAGCCATGAGTGTGCTAAGAACCCACATTTCAGACTGAAATCTGACAGTAGGAGATTAGAAGCCTGAGTTGTTGGGTTAGAACTGGAAACACCTGGGTGGAGGGCAGAGTGGGGGTCTGTGGAAAAAGGAATGGCTGTTTCATTTACAGCACAAAGGAGAATGCACCATAAGCACATTTGAATAAATGGACGATCTATGAATAGTGCTAAATTTAAAATTCTTGGACAAAAGAGTTTTCTTCAAGTCCCAGATTAGTCAGGTTAATGTGAGAAAAGACTTGGCAAGCAATTTATGTGTGCAAATTGAACATGAGACGTCCTTTCATTCAAACATTATTTATCAGACGCCTGCTATGGGCTGCTGTCAGTATTCAAGGAACTGGGAACAAAAAAGTTCTTACCCTTGTGACACATAATTCTAGTGACTTCTATTCATTTGTAGTTCATCTTTCTGGATTAAAAAATCATCAGAAATCAACTTAAAATGTTTTCAAGGATAATTTAAGTGACTGACTAACAGTATTCAAGAAAACTTAGATGCAAATAAGATAGGATGATTAAAAAATGTTTTTCATTAGAAGAAAATTGTATCATTGTCTTTAGCAATATATTAATGTCACATAACTGAAAAGTGCTCCTTTGATAAATATGGTCGTCTAGTGCCACCTTGTGTCCAACTACTCAATTATGTTACTTAACAATGATCAAAACTGTTACTAGTTTCCTGCTGCTGCTGTAATAAATTACCACAAACGTGGTGGCTTCATGCAATACAAATTTGTTATCTTACAATGTTGGGGTGATATGTTCAAAGTGAATCTCCTAGGACTAAAATCAAGGTGTCAGCAGGGCTGTGTTCCCTCCCAAGGCCCTAGAGGAGAAGCCCTCTTTGCCTTTCCCACCATCTTGAGGCTGGTGGTTCCCATCTTCCCGCCAGCAATAGCTGGTTGAGTCTTTCTTGTGCTGAATCACTTGGGCTCTGACTCTCCTCTTTCATTTATAAGGACCCTTGTGATTATGTTGGGCCCACCTGGAGAATCCAGGACGCTCTCTCCATCTCAGACTCAGGGGATTTCTTAATTCCATCTATAAACTTAATTCCCCCTTGCCATGTGACATAATGTAGTCATAGTTTTGGAAATTAGGACAAGGACATCTTTGGGGGAAAGGACAATATTTTGTCCACCAGAGTCTATTATAATATTTTTTTTCTGGGGGCAAATGTGCTACTTTTTATGTTTTAATCAAATGGTAAAGACACTAAATCAAACTGTTTCTCTGCCCTATTTGTAACTTGGAATCCATGAACAGGAAAAGAAATACCTCTTTGCCAATGTCTGTAAAATAAACGGAGTGTTCAGAAATCCCCAAAGTGAATTTTTATCTATGCTTTACTTAATCTTAGCTAGGAAAACCCAAACTAAATATAAAATATTAACCTTAAAAGTATTTCAAGTTAACAAAGGCAGGTATAAGCCCAAATATTGCTTGATAACACACACACACACACACACACACATATATAGATAGCTATATGGTCATTAAATATGAAATGTCCGATTTCAAATCAGAAGTGTAGTTGATTATATCTCAAACAAGAAGCAGTACAATAAATCAAAGTATGCACCTAAACTATTGACACAGTTTTGCCATCTTAATAGTAGCTTGTTTATGCCAGCAGCAAAGAAGCCTGGAGAGCAAATGGCGATGAAATCACAAAAGGTGTTTTCCACAGCTTGTTGAGAATTGAGTATTTTTCCTTGCAAGAAGTGGTCCAAAGCCTGGGAGAAGTTGTAGTCAGTTGGTGCAAGGTCCGGTGAATATGGTGGATGACAGAGAGTTTCCAAGTCCAGCTGCTGTAGTTTGAGCAGCCTTGTTTGTGTAGCATGTGGTTGAACATTGTCTTGCAAGAGGATTGGCCTGTCTCTATTGACCAATCTTGGCTGCTTACAATCCAATCTTGGATGCTCACAAGCATCCTCATCATTCATCCAACTGGTTGCAGTAGACATCTGCTGTAATTGATTGACTAGGCTTCTTGAAGCTGTAGTGGATAATACCAGCGCTGGACCACCAAACAGACACCATTA
>NW_012139858.1:3186348-3188144 GCF_000956105.1 Propithecus coquereli
TTTCCAGGGCCTATGTAAGGCTCTTGTCCAGTTTGAGGAAGGCTTAAAGTGCCTCCAACAGAACTTGTTTACAAAGTATTTTAATAAATAGCAGTAATTAAATTGCCAACAAAAATCTTGGCAGTATTGTGCTATGGTTTTCATTGTAGAGGTTTTATGTCTTTTGTTAAATTTCTTCCTAGGTATTTTGTTAATGTTAACGCTTTTAAAAAGTTCTGCCTTCCCAATATGTATGGCTTTTATTATTCTTACCTTTTTATACTGGAAGGACCTCCAGTGTAACATTGAAGAGTAGCAGTGAAAGTGAACAACCTTGCCTTACGCACAATCTTAGGGGAAAAGTAGTCAATATTTCTCCATTAAGTATGCTATTATCTTTGTTTTTCCTAGATGTCTTTTATCAAGAAGTTTCCTTTTAGTCCTAGTTTACTAAGAAGTTTTTGTTTTTAAATCATAATGGTTATGGAATTTTATCAGAGACATTTTTTTTTGCATTTATTGAGATGATCATATGGTTTTCCTCTTTTATTCTGTTAGTGTGACAAATAGCATCAATTAATTTTTTCAAGTGTTAAAGCAACCTTGCATCCCTAGAATAAACCCCACTTAGTCATGATGTATTATCCTTCCTTTTTATGTATTACTGCTTTCAACTTGCTAATATTTTGTCAAGGATTTTTGCATTAGGAGAGATGTTAGTCTCTCTCTTTTTTTTTTCCTGTCCACAGTATTTGTTAATTGTTTATTTTCAAGAGAAACTATTCCTTAATAGCCCAGGAACATAAGTCAATGACAAATTCTATGTAATTCAACTCAAAGAAATTCTTTATGTTCCAAAATCACTTTGTACTCTGAAAGATACCAGCCTTCCTCATCTCCTCAAAATCTTTTATGAAATCATAATTTCTATAGAATTCTGCATATGCCTTCTTTCTTGGTTTAGCCACAACAAACTTATAGAGAGCTGCAACCCCCAGGGATAAAATAAATGCTACAACAATATGAAATCACAGATGCCCGGCCAGTGGGCCACGCATCTGAGGTTTTGTCAAAGCATAGGAAGCCATGGTAGTTACTGTCCTTGATAGGTACGTCAACCTAGAGGGGCATAGGCCAATGGATGAACTCCTCCAACAAAGCCTAAGGTCTTTGAGATGTTGGTCTTGATTTTTCTTTTCTTGTAATGTCTTTGTCAAGTTTTTCACAGGGTTATCTTGGCTTCACAAAAGGAGTTGAGAAATATTTCTGTTTTCTAAAGGAGTTTGTGTAAGATTAGTAGTATTTCTTCCTTGAATGTTTGTTAGAATCCCAATGAGAAACCATCGGGGCCTGTAGTTTTCTTTGAGGGAAGAACTTTTGCTTATCAACTCAACTTTTAAAATTAATACAGAGTTATTCATATTTTCAATTTCTTTTGTATCAGTTTGGTAAGTTATGTTTTTCAGGGAACTTTTTCCTTTCATCTAACTTGTCAAGTTTATTGGCAGAAAGTTGGCATCTGTGGGATCTGTGGTGATAGCCCTTCCTTCATTTGCAATGTTGGTAATGTGTGTTTTCCCTCCTTTTCTCCTCTCTTGAGCAAACTGCAGCATTCTCAAAGAGCACGATGGATGATCTTCTTTCAGTACAGAGTGGCTAACACCTTTTTCCCTTTTCTTCTATTCCCTATCCTCCACACACTTCCCCTCCCCTTACAGATAAGACAGACACTATTTGGGAGATCCCTCATTTTCCCAATGATAGGTTTCCCAAAATGTTTTTTTGATAACCAAAGTATATAGACTTTGGGAAATATA
>NW_012139858.1:3196735-3197957 GCF_000956105.1 Propithecus coquereli
CCTCCTCCCCCTCCCCCCTGCCCCCTGCCCAACATCCAACAGATGTTATTCTTATATGTGCACTTATGTGTTGATCAGTTAATACCAATGATGAATATCCTTTTTAAAAAAGGTATAATCATGTGCAGGGGTGAAGGGAATTTTTCTGCTACTCTGAAGATTGGATAATTTGAGTCTTTGGAATAAACTGGACAGTAGACAGATCAACAGGAGAAAAGGCATACAAATTTAGTATGTGCATATGCATGGGAGTTCCACAAAATGCAAGACTCGAAGAAGGGCCAGGTGGTTGAAGCTTAAACAGCATTTTGAGCTACATAAAGAAACAGGAGCTTGGGGTTTCCAGCAGGGCAGGGAGGTGGCATCTGCTTGTGGAAGGCAGAGAGGAGGAAAGGGTATGGCAAACAAAAGCTGTCTTGTTATGCAGGTAGCAAAGTCCTCCGCAGAATAAGTGATATCTATCTTTAATCTGCTTTCCTCCCAGTTAATCTTTCTGTTTGTTGAGATTATAGGGAGGAGGCTCACAATTGCTTTCCTTCTAGAGGAACTTCCCTTAGGTAAGGGAGCTCCAGAGAAAGCCCCTCTCTGTGCTTCAGGAGGAAAAGGCAGGGAAGGGTCAAACAGACCTTGATTTTCCTTTAGTTCAAAGTACTCAGCATGCTGAAGCACCATACTTTGGGGCCTTGCTTTCTGATCCCCAACACCTGCATATATAAGTACTTGTAAGAATATATAATATTGTTTTTGAAGCTCTTATATTTTCATAAATGTGATGCTATTGAACACATTGTGCTAAACTGTATTCTAAACCTTGGTATTACTGTATTGATAAATATTTACATTGTCCATTTTTTTCAACTATAAACTGTTTAGAAAAAAACATCTTTGGGCATGACACTTCGAATACATGTTTGATTATTTCTATAGGATAAGTATTGAGAAAGGGAATCACTGGGTCATTGTAAATAGTATTTTGAGTTACTGCCAACTTCCTTTTCAGAGAAGCTGAATTAATTTATTCCTATCAGCTTTAGTAGGATAGTACCATTTCCCCATATTCTTTATCAGTATTATCAACATTTTCTATTTTTTGCCAATTATATGATGAAAAGTTACATCTTACTTGATTTCATTTTTTTTTGAGACAGAGTCTCACTCTTTTGCCTGGGCTAGAGTGCTGTGGCGTCAGCCTAGCTCACAGCAACCTCAGACTCCTGGGCTC
>NW_012139858.1:3199722-3202225 GCF_000956105.1 Propithecus coquereli
TTCAGTATCAGCACACAGAGAGAAGCCCCTTTCTATTTAAGGGGGCCACTGTATGCAAGTACAATAATTTAACCAGTGTCCTGTGGAGAAACCTCCACCCCAATCTTTACTATTACAATGAAAATCGTTGTATTAAAATTTTTGCATAAATATCTGCAGGATAAATTCCTAGAAGTGAAATACCTAAAACCTGAATCAAAAACTATATGCGATATACTTCAATATTGATAGCTAACACCATATTGCCCTCCACAGAGGCCGTACCAGTATGCATTTTCAACAGCAGTATATCAGCATGCTTGTTTTCCCACACCTTCAGCAACACAACATATGCTGTTTAAAATTGCTTGAAAGGAACAGAGAATTGGCACCTTAATTCTTGCTGTAGCAGATGCTGTGGATGCCCCACCCAGTATTTCCATCTCCCCTCTACATTTACCTGCAGCCACAGAGGACAATGTCTGTAATCCTGACAGCATCCACTGAAGTGTCTGGATCCTTCTTCTTTTCCTGAGTTGTTTTCTGAGGTGTCACAGGAACTTGCTCAGCTCAGGGTGGGCTTCCCAAGTGGCCAGGAAGTAACAGCATATCAGGCTCTCAGATGCAGCCCTCAACCAAAGAGGAATGGAAATCAATGGATAAATATGCAAACTTCCTCATCTTTTAGCAGGCAATTCTGAGGCATGTTCTTGACAACTCCTCAGAGGTCCCTAGTGAAATTGAGCTCTTGCTGACTAGAGTAGTAATTTCATTAACACATCCTTTAATGACTCTGTTAACTTCCCTATCTCACTTCCCCACTCCCTCACTTCCTGATATCACCTCCTAAATAAACTACATGCACCCAGACCCTTGCCTCAATGTCTGCTTTTGGGGGGACCTAAACTAAGTTGGATGGCACCAGAGATAGTCCTAGAAAGCAGACTCTCAGAATGGGATTCGAGAATTTGTTCATGTCCTGGTCAGGGGCAACAAGAACCTCATTGCTGGCCAGGTATGGTGGTTTACATCTGTAACCCCAGCTCTTTGGGAGGCCAAGGCAGGAGGATCGCTTGAGGCCAGAAGTTTGAGACCAACCTGGACAACAGCAAAACCCTGTCTGTATTCAAATTTTTTAAAAAATTAGCTGGGCATGGTGGCTCATGCCTGTGTTCCCAGCTACTCAGGAGCCTAAGGCAAGAAGATCATTTGAGTCTGGGAGTTTGAGGTTGCAGAGAGCTATGATGCCACTGCACTCTAGCTCAGGGAATTGCTGGGCTAAGCAGGGGTACTGATAACCTATGCTGTAGCAGCACCTTTACTAAGAGATTCACCTATGATTGTTTAAGATGAAGTATAAGCGGAAGGGGAAGCACTGGGCTAGGGAAGGATTGTGGCTAACTTTTGTGAACTTTTCTGGAAGCCTTCAAGAGAATGGCACATAAGGTAAGCCAGCTATCAACTCAGTGCATGCTATGAAAGCCAAAAGGCTTTCATGGGCAACTTTAATTAGACCCTCATCACTTGCTGCAGGAGGGCAGACTATGCTGCATATTAATCTCAGCACATAATCATAAAAATGTTACCACAACAGATACCGAATTCACAGCCAGAGCAGATGTCACATGTTAACGTCAGGGCCCAGAAAGTGAAGCAGTAATATTGTGAAACTAGGGATGGTTTTACTACATAATCTTGAACCCTATACCCCATATTCCTTTGAATCTTCAAATAAAAGTCAAAGAAAAAGCGTGCTTATTTATAAAAGGTCTTCGCTTTTCTTCTGTCGTTTCTGTTTCTTTCTTTCTTTCCTTCTTTTTTTATTTTATTCAAATTTGATTCCATTATAATTAATTTTGTTGTAAGGAGTAAATTGGGAATCCAAACTTTTTTTTTTTTTATCTGAGACAAGTATTTAGTTCTTTAGCATCACTTATGGACTAATTCATCTTTTCCCATTGATATAAAATGCCACCTTATTATATACCAAATTCCAGTATGTATTTGGGTCTTATGGGAAACAATGCCAGGCGTTCCCCAAACTTTTCCTTCTTTCTGGACATTTGTACAACAGGGTACATTTCCCAGCTTCACCTGTAGTTAGGAACTGATGGGCCTGGCACATAAAAGTCTCCTAAAAGGTGCTCCTCCATCCTCTTTGCCTTCTTGATATGTGAAATGGAGACATACTCCAGGAAAACCTTGGGAGCTACATGTTAAGGATGGCAGAGCCAAAGATACAAAGAGCCTAAGGCCACAATCCTTGAGTACAGGAAAGCCTACTAAGCAGAAACATCTTGGACTTTATGAAAATGAGAAATAGTGTACAGCCATACCAGCCTGAACATGCCCAATCTCATCTGAAAATGAGAAATAAACTTTTATTTTGCATGAGACATTAGCGCTTTTTATTAAACCAGATGACCTTACTTCAACTATTATGGGTCTATTTCTGGACCCTATTCTGTTCCATTTATCAATTTCTTTGCTCATATGCCCATACTATACTGTTTTAATTAACATC
>NW_012139858.1:3203708-3209162 GCF_000956105.1 Propithecus coquereli
GTGTCTTTTTTGTAAAATGTCTTTTTTTCCCTTTGGGTAGATACCTAGTAGTGGGATTGCTGGATCAAATGGTAGGTATACTTTTAGTTCTTTGAGGTACCTCCAAACTTCTTTCCAGTGTATAAATAGAAGGAAAAACATATCGCGCTCATGGATCAGCAGAATCAACATTTTTAAAATGTCTATACTACCCAAAGTGATTTACAGATTCAATGCAATCCTCATTAAAATATCAACATCATTTTTTTGTGGATCCAGAAAAAATAGTTCTATTCTTCCTATGGAACCAGAAAAGACCCGGAATAGCCAATGCAACATTATGAAATAAGAACGAATTGGGAGGCATCACTCTATACCATACTTCAAGCTATGCTACAAGGCTACAGCAACAAAAACAGCATGGTACTAGCACAAAAACAGAGACATAGATCTATGGATCGGATCAGAGAACCCAGATATTAATCTATCCTCATACTGCCATCTGATCTTTGACAAAGGAGACAAAAACATACACTGGGGTAAAGAATCCCTATCCAATAAATAGTGCCAGGAAAATTGGATAGCATTATGTAGAAGACTGAAATAGGATCTGCACCTCTCACCTCTCACAAAAATTAATTCATGATGGATAACAGACTTAAACCTAAGGCATGAAACTATAAGAATTCTAGAAGAAAATGTTGAACAAACTCTCACAGATAATGGCCTAAGCCAAGAATTTATGACGAAGACCCCAAAAGCAATCACAGCAATAACAAAAATAAATAAATGAGACCTGATCAAATTAAAAAGCTTCTGCACAGCCAAGGAGACAATCAATAGAGCAAATAGACAACCTACAGAATGAGAAAAAATACTTGCATGCTATACACTAATAAAGGGCTGATAACCAGAATCTACAAAGAACTCAAGCAAATCAGCAAGAAAAATTCAAACAACCCCATTAATAAGTGGGCAAATGACATGAACAAAACTTCAAAAGAAGATAGACTAATGGCCAAAAAACACATGAAAAAATGCTCAACATCTCTAATCACCAAGGAAATGCAAATGAAAACCACAGTGAGGTATCATCTAACTCCAGTGAGAATGGCTTTTATCAAAAAGTCCCAAAACAACAGATGCTGGCATGGATGCAGAGAGAATGGTACATTTATACACTGCTGGTATATCTTCTTTCATTCTTCCTCTCTCTAGGAGTAAAAGGGCAAAGCAGAGCAAGACTATAATGGAAGACACCTTCAGATGGAAGGAAATATCAGAAGGGAGAAATAAGGCTGGGTGTGGTGGCACGTGCCTGTAGTTCCATCTACTCAGGAGGCTGAGGTGGGAGGATTGATTGAGGCCAGGAGTTCAAGACTGGCCTGGGCAATGTAGCAAGACACCATCCCTAAAAAATAATAATAATAAAAAAATTAGCCAGGTGCTCATGTCTGTAGTCGCTACCCAGAGGAGGAGGTGGGAGGATTGATTGAGTCCAGGACTTTGAGATCAGCCTGGATGATACAGTGAGACACTATCTCTTTAAAAAAAAAAAAAAAGGTGAGAAATAAGTGTTACTCCTCTAACAGTCAGCAAAACAGTATATTTTTAGGGATCAAAAGTTCATACACATTTTTGGACAGTACTATCAAGTGTTAGATTTTGATGTTAGGCAGAAATTCAAACTACATGTATTTCTATAGGTCATGCTTATACAAGCATTGTGGAACATGGCTCTTATCAGGTCTTCTCCATAAGCTCACAAAACAGCTAGAAAACTGACACAATTGCCCTTCTTTTGTTTATAATTCAGTTGTTCTATGGACACAATCATTAGATTAAAGTATTATCTTTTAGCTCTTCTGGATCCATGTATTCAATATACCTAATCCTTGTTAAATGTTTGTTCTTATATTAATATCCATAGTTTTTTTTTTTTTTTTTTAGAGACAGGGTCTTGCTCTGTCGCCCAGGCTGGAGTGCAGTGGCATGATCATAGCTCACTGCAGCTTCAAAATCCTGGGTTCAAGTGATCCTCTCACCTAAACCTCCTGAGGAGCTAGGACCACAAGCATGCACCACCACACCCAGCTAATTTTGTAAAAAATTTTTTGTAGAGACGGTGTCTTGGTATGTTGTTCAGGCTGGTCTCAAATTCCTGGCCTCATGTGATCCTCCCGCTTTGGCCTCCCAAAGTGCTGGGATTGTAGGTGTGAGCCACCATGCCCAGCCAATGCCCACATTTTTGTTGAAGTTGCTCTCGAAGACAGCATGCTCATGATAGGATGTAGAATATAAAGGTTTATCACTGCCAAGCCTCCAGTGACCACTAATATTTTCAGTACTTATTAATTCAGTAAACATTTTTTGAGGGTAACGATGTGACAGGGACTATGCCAGAGACTGGGGCTACAAAGATGTACAATGATGCCCTCAAGGTCATGGCCAAATGAGGAGAGCAGAGGCAAACAGCGAACTAAAGTGCAATGACAGAGTACAGCAGAGTCCTCTAGGAACACAAGGAGGGCCTTGGGACATGCCTAAATCAAGGGACTCTGACACTTTAAGTTGCCCAAGTTCACATAACCTGTAACTGGCAGAAGTAGTACTTGAACTTAGACTGATTTCAAAGCCACCAATACCTCAGGTGGCAAGCACACTGTGATGACGCTGCCCTTCATTACTGTGCCTGCTCCAGATGGGGCAACGCTGCAGAGGGGGAAAGACGGTGCTGCTGTACTGTGCTCTGGGTAATTTCTGTTCAGAAGGCTGGCATCGGAGCCCTGCCCCTCCTAGAGTAATCAGGGTCAGCTCTGATGGGCTGCTATGTAATGTACGAGGCCAAGCTGACTGAGACATCCCCCTTTCTCTACACTCGATCTTATCCAAAAGGCTGAGAAGCGATTGCCCCCTTTCTCTAATGATCTCATTTTCTTTTCCCTTCAATAAGCTAAGGCTGAGCTTTAGTAAGGATGAGGCCCAGGTGAAGGAAATGTTGTGATTGGTTTGGAAATACTGGTGAACTGGTTGGAAGTACCCACTCTTCCTTCACTTCTCTGTCATGCTTTGGCTGATTTATGAGGGACTTTTTGTTTAAAGCTACCTATAGGCTGGGTGTAGTAGCTCATACCTGTAATCCCAGCACATTGGGAGGTCGAGGCGGGAGGACTACCTTGAGCCCAGGAATCTGAGGTTAAAGTGAGTTATCATCATGCCACTGCACTCCAGCCTGGTTGACAAAACCTGATGTTGTCTCAACAACAAAAAATAAATGGTCACCTATAAATCAGCAGTATCAAAAATGGTGAGGATAACCCTAGATTCTATGAAGGTAATTTATAAGTCCAGGGAGTAGCAACTTCCAAACATTGTCTACATCAGAGGTTTAGCATCACAAATCTGAGTTTTATCTACAAGCATGCAGTAGGGAAAGTATGAAGAAAAAAAGCTGGGGCAAGCTTTCATTCCTGACCCTCCATAATTGCACAAAGAGTACAAGATTAAAATTGTGAATAAATGGATGTTTGCACCAATTGAAAGATAAAGGTTTTAAATTATGAGTGACTGCCTAAAGCTGTTACTTCTTTCCTTATGGGTAAGGACCTCCCTTTTTTGAATTGCCCTCTAACCTTGAAATTCTGTTATTCACAGAAATACAGTGGGGGCTGATGTGGGGTTTAAAAGAATGAGTATACAGATGGGAGGCATGAGAGGAGCAGCTGAGATCTAGAGCAGCCACCAAAGGATATTCTCAACAGCGCTGAGTTTGGAAACAACAGCCAATGTTTACTGAATGATTCTGGTGCTAAGGACTTCATATGTGTTTTTCTTTACAATATCCTGAGCTAGGTTCTCTTATGTAAAAGGGGAAGCTGAGGCCTGGAGGGGTCACGCAGCTGGAACATGGAGTAGGGGACATTGGAGCCAGTCAGCTGCCCTCTGGAGCCCATGCTTTATCACTTGCTCATGAAACTTACTCAGCTCAACGTTGGCATGATTCGCCCCGAATGGGGTGTGGTGGCTTCTTTAGAAGTACTGAGGTGATGACTGATCGGGAAGCTTCAGAGATCCTCTTGCTGTCAAGAAGTTAGAGACATCGTAGGGATGCTGTAGTTGGAGGTTGGCTGACTATTCAAAGAAGACCCTAAAGTGAAATTATACAGCCTGAGCCTCTCTAATGGGGCTCCTGTTTCTAAACTGCAGGAACCAAACTCACAAGAAACTAATGTATAGAATGTCAACTTACTAATTTGCAATGTTAAGATATACCCCTTCCAGTGAGTGACCAGATGTTTACTGGTTAGAGAACTCTCTTCTAAGAATCAGTGTTCATGGGAACCTCCTTAGTCATCATAACTTCATTTGTTGAACTCAAATGAAAATAAAGGGAAAGGATGTGCTGATGTCTGGAATCCTAGGAGTATAGCTAGAAGTACAAAAGCACAGAGGCAGTCCAGGACCAACTAATTGAGAAACAAGCACTTTAACAGAAGTGCTATAACTGAAGATGACAGTCATACAGCACAGAACAATGATGAATATTTATAAAGCTGATCCTCTCACTTATATGTGGAAACTAAAAAAAAATTGAATATACAGAGATAGAGAATAAAAACAGTGGTTACCATGGGTGGGGGATGGGGGAGGGAGAATATGGGAGATACAAGAGTCAAAGGACACAAAGTGGCAGATACAGGACCAACAAGTCTAGAGATCTAATATACAAACATGAGGACTACAGTTGATAATATTGTATTGTTTTTGGGATTTTCACTAAAACAGATTTTAGGTGTTCTTGACACATACCCAAAAAAAGGGTAACTGTGGAAGATGGATGTATTGATTTATTTGAATATAATAACCTTTCAGTACACGTATGGACATAAAATATCATGTTGTACACCTTAAATATATACAATAAAAATGATGATCCTCTTATCAAAGTATCAGTATACTTTGAGAAGGCAAGACTGTATCTCAACTGTTTCTGAAAGATGTACAACAGAAACTGCTTAAGTTTCACAAAAGTGCTTTCTCTTGAGACGCATGGTAAATGACAGAATCTTGTACTAAGAAGTATATCACTGACTATAAGCTGTCAGTACAATGGATCTATTGTCAGCAATCCAGGGCCACTGCTGCTAAAACGAAGCAATGATTAGGACAGATTATCATATGAGTGAAGGACACTGAGTAAGAGATCCTTGAGAACCTAAAATACATGAAGACAGATGTCTATAGAAAATATTTCTAAGAGATATAAAATTGTCAGTCAAAAGGGTATGTATTGGCTGGGCACAGTGGCTCATGCCTGTAATCCTAGTAAGAGGCCAACGTAGGAGGATCGTTTGAGGCTAGGAGTCCGAGACCAGCCTGGGCAACATATCGAGACCTCATCTCCACAAAAATTAAAAAATTAGCTGGGTGTGGTGGTGTGTTCCTATAGCTCCAGCTACTTAGGAGGCTGAAGCA
>NW_012139858.1:3211563-3213091 GCF_000956105.1 Propithecus coquereli
AAATATCTGTTGGTTGAATGAATAAATGAATGTATGAATGCATCTCATACAGTCCAATTGATCTAGGGGGATAATAAATATCTGTTGGTTGAACGAATAAATGAATGTACGAATGAATCTCATACAATCCAATTGATCTAGGGGAGAAAGAGGCAAAAAAAATACCCTAACGAAAATAAAGACAATGATAGGAAGAAAGGTAAGCAATAATTCCATAAATCGGGGGTATTAGACTTGATGCCAAAAAAATTGCCATCATTCAACAACTGATGATAGTTGTTTGGAGACTAAAAATACCTGAAAGATTTCATTTGAAAGTTAATATGAAAACAGTGTTCTCTGGAAGACTCATTTACAAATAAATTAGTGAAAACCCTGTTACTATGCCAAGATGTGATAGGAGACTACTGTTTTGTTTGTTTCAAGGTGGAGAAGACTTTGCTGCATACACCTGCTGAATGTCTAGAGTCCCATAGAGGGAGCGTAGTACATGGAAGACCTTTTCTTGAATGGTGTCAACTTGCTCAGAAGGACAGTAATCATCCAGACTTGATCTGGAACCCGTAAGAGAAAGAGAAAGAAAAATACACATAAATAGGATAAAATCATACTGTGAGGAAAAGCCTGCATGTGTAGATTTCAATGTAAGATATTAATAGAAATGAAGGTACACTGAATTTTAGAATAATAACTGTTGAAAGCTACTAAATGTTTACTCCATATTAGGTACTTTACATGAATTATTTTCTTTAATTTTCTCAGCAACTCTATAAAATAGGTACAATTACTATCCTTTTAGATTACTGGTACCCTGAAAGGGAGATGTTGCTTGGGGATACAGGGATTTACTACCTTAGTGACTGGGCATCTTTCTTATTCTTTTATTATGTGTATGCTAGGGCTAGAAATGACTAGGTTTTCCAACTGATAAAAGGGTTCTACTTCTACAAATAATCTGTAACTACGAAAGTATAAAGGCTCCATGGCTTGGTCTAAAACGAAACGTGGGGATGTGCTGGTGTTGGGATTAGTTTCCCATGCAGTAGGAAGGAGAAAAGAGCAAAGTGAGCTGTGGCAGAAATCTGTATTTTGGGAGTCTTTCCAGAACTCATCAAGGACAATCTGAGTAGCACTGGGCAGTTACAATGCTACTGTCAATTACAGCTGGATTAAGATGTGAACTGATTTGATCAGTGTCTCCTGGTCTAGACAGGGGTAAGCAAAGCCATTTAGAGGGTGGATTGAGAAAAGTGGCATAGCAATCTTTATAGAAGGAACTGGAGTTAGTTACCTAATCTACTTCTTGCACAAGTATTTTAAAATTACAGAAATAATCAGTAAACTCTCTGATAAACTCATTCCATTCTCCAGTGACCAGGTTATTTTTGAGGCTTGATGTAAAAATTTTAAGACACAATAAATGATACAGAGCAACTTTAAATTATTAAATACTAACATATACATATGGATAAAAACCTAAAGTGTTATATGTAAAAGCCTAATTTATAAGCCTTAACAAATAAGGGTT
>NW_012139858.1:3215008-3217300 GCF_000956105.1 Propithecus coquereli
TGTTTGCCTATCATCACTAATAGGAAAGAGAAAATACAACATCTGAATTTTGAGCTGAGTGGGCAAAAAAATTGGTTAAGTATTGTTGTATGAGTATACATTAGATTAACGTACAGAGGTTGTATTTGATTCCTGCTGTTGCCATAAAAAATTATCACAAATTTAGTGGCTTAAAGCGACACTACTTTATTATTTTAAAGCTTTTAGGTCAGAAGTTCTAAAATAAAGGTTCTGGCGGGGCTGCATTCCTTCTGGAGGTGCCAGAGGAGAATCTGTTCCCTGGCCTTTTCTAGCTTCTAGAGGCTGCCTGAATTCCTTAGTTTGTGGCCACATCCTCCCTCTTCAAAGCCAGCAATGTAGACTCTTTCAAGCTCTCTCTCTCTCCAATTCTGATCCTCCTGTCTCCCTCTTATAAGGACCCTTGTGATTACACTGGGTCTGCCTGGATAATCTAGGATACTCTCATCTCAAAAGCCCTAAATTAAGTACCCTGAAAAGTCCCTTGTGCCATATAAGGCAAAAGGTTCACAGGTTCTAGAGATTAGGAATGTGGACATCTTTGGTGGACCATTATTCAGCCTACCACACTTACCTTGCAATTGTCACAACGGTAGGTTTTGGTAAACTTTTCAGTATATAATATACAGACTGAATAAGATGCTCTATTTCTTGTTCTGTACTGATATGATGAGGAAGTTCTGAATAATCACAGGTTAGACCAGCCTGGTGAACCTGAAAATAAGACAATTAAGAATTACACTGTAATATTTTATTGTTTTTAAAAGATTCTTTAATCATTAACGGCCTTGCTGACAAGTCTTTTTAAAAATTTTTTATTGATACATAATAAATGTATGTATTTTCAGGGTACATGTGATAATTTAATACATTCATATAATGTATAAAGATCAAATCAGGGTAATTGAGACATTCATCACCTTAAATATGACAAATCTTCTAATATATTTTTATACATTGGGATTCTTTTTTTCCCTTAACAGTTTCCATGTCATAGAAGTTATCTGCTCCCTGAGGTGTTGGTAGAACTGGCCTGTACACCTGTCTGGGCCCGATGACTTTTTTAGGAATAATTGTTTAACTACTTTTACATTTATTTTATGATTATTGGTTCACTTAGTTTCTCTGTCTTTACTTGAGTCGATTTTGATAATTCACATTCTCTAGCAAATTATCCATTTCACCCAGATTCTAAAAAGTTGGTATAAACTGTACATTAATATTCTCATCTCAATTTTTCTTTTAACATACTATTTTACTTACTTCTAAAATACATGCATCCAGTGCATCTAGCACTACATTTAAAGCTTTGAGGGGATACCAGAGAAAGTCTTCCTCCTATCTTATTTAATCAAATGCTTTCTTATGTATCCTTTATACATAACCACAAACTACTGGCATCTACATATGTATTTTAAATGTAAAGGAATGGTGTTTCAGTCTTAACACTAAACTAAATATGTCTGAAAGTTACAAGTGGCTCACAGGCTACCATTCTGCAAACTTTACCATTCTTTTAGAAAACTGGAACTTAAATATGTCATAGTTTTGCCTAGTACATAAGTGCAAACCACGAAAAAACACACTAATCTACTATTTTATTGGAGGCTTTGGATACATATCAAAGATTTAACTGGCAATGACCAGACAATGTGATAAAACGACGACTGCTGCATGTTCATTCTTGCTAAAATGATCAAATCACTTAGTGTTCTATCACTGCAGCAATAGGCACGTCATAACTGATACATAATCTATGACTGAGCCCAACATCCCTTCTCCCAAAAAACACCATACGACCCTCCCCAACAACAAAAAAAATCTAGAGCAATGTAATGATTAAAGCAGACCTGCCTGCAGACACATTCAATGATATCATATGAGCTTAAAACATTTTAAAATGTAAGTTTCTTCTTACCATTCCAAATAATAGCCATTTTAAAAAAGGGTGGGTCTTGGATTAGCTCAGGTTCAAGCAAAATATTCTTTTGCTGGTATTTTTTTATTCTTATACATTCGACATTAATACTAAAACTTCAGTTCAAACAAAGTGGTGTAATTGTATTCCACAGCAAAATAAAACATGAAGAAACAACGTATTGATGTAAGAGAAACACCAGACTAAGAGGCAGAAGACTTGGAGGTCTCAGCTCTCAAATAAAATCTGAAATCTAAAAAAAGTTATTTGAACTTTTTAAGCTCAGCTTTCTCATCTCAAGTACTGAGTCAAATGAGAAAACATAAGCTTTAAAAGCTGTAAAATGATATAAAAAT
>NW_012139858.1:3218697-3221970 GCF_000956105.1 Propithecus coquereli
GAAAAAAGACTGTTTCCTGAAAGTTTAAAAAAATGAATTAAGGACACATTTATTGGTATATACAATTATAACCAGAAAAGTTCTACCGTACACCATCTGATATAGTAACAATGGTGTTTTTTGTTTTTTTTTTTGAGACAGGGTTTTGTTCTGTCACCTGGGCTGGAGTGCAGTGGTGTCATCAAAGTTCACTGCAACCTCAAACTACTGGGCTCAGGTGAGTAGTTGGGACTAGAGGTATGTGCCACCATGGCTAGCTAATTTTTAAATTTTTTATAGACATGGGGTCTCACCATTACCCAGGCTGGTCTCAAACTCTTGGCCTCAAATGATCCTTCCACCTTAGCCTCCCAAAGTGCTAGGATTACAGGTGTGAGCAATTGTGCTTTTAAGTTATTTAACTTAGGGTGGAACTCTTTGGAAGCTCTGATTAATTGACTAATGTTTCTAGTTTCTAAATGTCTCCTCTACCAATATCCACTAATTTTCTGGAAGGGAAGAAAGAAAGAAAATGGGAGACACAGAAGCCTGCCTGTCCATTCATTCTGTCGCTTTTTTCTTTTAATTAATCATACGTTCTGGGCTCCTGGACCCTGGACCATACTTCCTTAGGCACAGTGAGGACTCCTTCATGCTGAGGGTCTGGATCTTCAGGGTCCCGGTTATTTGGGAAGAAAATATTAATATTTTCTTTCCATCTCACCCACTCTTCCTTTGTGCTTTTATTTCTCCCCTCAATTCCAACCACAGTGTAAGCTTGCTGCTGTTGCAGTCTTGTGGTATCTTCACGTCTGTGATGGAGGTGAAGAGGTGCTAATGGGACATGCTCAGCAGGCACGGTGAGTTTCAGTGGAAAGTGACCCTGTTTATGAGCTAGATTCAGGATTCTAAGGGTCTCAGCCCTACTTTTTTGTTGTTGTTTTTTAAGTCTTAAACTTGGCTTGCGATTTCATGAAATAACAAAATAATAGGTACTTTACAGTATTTACAGGAAGACTCATGTCCTATGAATTATTTCTCTATCTCCTTCTTCTGTCATAATTTCAAAAAAGAAGGAATCGCTTTTAGAACTAGCTCCCTCCACTAAAGAGAAAAAGCATTAACTGAATTTAAAGTGCCTGATCAATATTTGCTGATATGATTAACACTATTATGAATTATTCTTCCTTATCACTGATTTTCTTACTGACAATAATTAAAGCTTTATGATATTTACATTTCAGGGATGTTTCTGAATATTTTACTTTTAAGTAAACATTTCAGTCAGTATTTTGAATAGGTAATAATACATTCATACAGCAAAAGAAAGCATTTCTCATTTATATACTTCATCTTTTAGCCATATGATTTCTCTCCCCAGAGGCAACCACTGTTCTAGTTTCTTTCATATTCTAGAGATGTGATGAATTATTTTCAATAATCATAATATGACAAATTTTAGTGGCTGTTCATGTTCTGGCCTAAGGTACTATGATTCTAACTTCCCATTTTATGTTGCTGTCTTATGACTGATTTCTTATATTTACACTGTAGAGAATAATCTCACAGTTCATGGTAGATCAATTTTAAAATAAGCTAGTTCTGCTCTTCCTATGCTCAAGGAGACAAAAAGTTTGTGTGAGGGTTTTATTTTAGTTTTCTGGCCTTTTGAGTTTACATGATTTAAAGAATTATTTTAGAGAAAACTAAAATATTAGTATTTACATCAATATTCTTTCATGACAACTTCAATACCAAAGATTTTCACTTCAAAAGGACTTTTCTGTCCATACATTCAAAGTAATGTTAACAATGAGAGAATTGGTCAAATAAATGACCTGATGAAGAATCAGCTTTCTAATCTTGCTCCCTTACGTTATGGGCAGACTGAAAATAAATTCTTCCACTTATAGTTGGGCTTTCCTTAAAAGGAGGCAACTTTTCACATTGTAATTTACTTGTCAAGTAATTTACTTTTCTGTTGATAGGTTATCTTTTCCCCCTTTTCAACTTAGAACAGGGAATGCCTGTCTACATGCTCATCTTTAATCCTCTGTAAGACCTAGTACAATATCTTATGTTTATAGGCAGCTATTACACAATGACTAAAAGCATGCCCACTTACTATGTGACTGTGGGCAACTTACTTAACCTTTGTGCCTTGGTTTCCTCATCTATAAAATGGACATAATAATAATAAAACCATAAGATTGTTATAAGGAATAAATGAGATAATGCAAGAAAAAATCTTAGATATAGGGCACATAGAAAACACTCAATAAATGCTAACTATCATAGTAAATCTGTGTTGAAATTTAATAGTAATTTTTTAAAAGCAATTTATCTAGCAAATTCAGGAATGTATCTAAGAGCGAAAATTAGTAGAAAATTAGTAGAGTTAGAGAAAAAATATTTGGGGATCTTACCCAGGGTTTGAAGCCCATCTCTGTACAGTTTCTTCATCATCACCATCACACAAATCAGCAAAAGTAGCTTCTAAATCCTCTAATTGATGAATTCGAGTATCAACAATATCTACCAAATCTTCCTTTAAATACATTGAAAAGCTGAAATTACACAGTTATTCTTTCAAAAAACAAGCAAAATCCCATTACGATGAAAATCTTGGTTCAATTACTTAAAACATGATTTTCAAGTACTAACCATGGGCTTCACCAATAAACACAAACACAGAGAATGTGAACAGTCCTTTGAGATCACTTTAATAAGCCACAAGATATTATTAGTTATGTGATAACTGGATAAAATTCAAAAGAAACAAAATGGAGGATACCTCTGTTAGGTTGGTACCAGGCTTTTTAAATTGATACAGCTCTTGTAAGATTTTATACTCCTCCTGGAAAACAAAACAAAAAGTCCATATACCAGAAAAAAGTTATTTTTTTTCAATGATATGCTTTAAGTGTAAGATGGCCTTGCCTGTGATACAAGGAGAACATCTTAGACAATTATTTAAAGGTTTGTCTGGGAGATTCAGGCAAAATATATATTTTAGATCACCATTGCAAATAGCATTTCTTCGTGGTAACTATCCAGCTGGGCATGGCATTAAGGTATAAAAATTAGCTATGGAAGAAGACTAGGTGGCTAATGGGTCATGAGATGAAAATATTTCTAATAATATTCCACTATATAAGTGGATACAGATTTTAGCTGCTTATAAGAAATATATATATCTTTAATAACAACAACAACAAAAAAACCCCTCCACATTCACTTTCCAGCCATTTCTCTAGCAAAAGAAGAGAACTCTGGAGCACAAAAGCAATCTGG
>NW_012139858.1:3222035-3222497 GCF_000956105.1 Propithecus coquereli
TATTTACCATTTCATAGTCTGGCACTTCCATTCTTTTTTTCAAACTCTGTACAAGTGGAACCAGTGATTCCATTCTGGAAAAAAGCCACCACACTCAATTACACATCACAACCACCTCAACCAAAATAACAATAGCAAATGATACATTACATTTAACATAATAACATGCTTCATATGATAGATAGAGATGTTCAAATATCATCTTAAAATATTGAATCAATGTTCTCTACTGTTTTCTTACATAAAAGATTACGGATTGTGTTAAAGGTTGGAAAGCACTCAAGAAAATGAGATTTCTGCTTTAAAAATGGGAAGTCCTACTGTGACTTCAGAAATTATTTTGGGAAGGTAGGAGGGAGATGAGGGGAAAAAAAGAATATAAATGTATTTATTACCACTTAACTGGACACTTAAAAATGGTAGACAGTAAATTAGATATGTATATTTTATCACAATAAAAAA
>NW_012139858.1:3234832-3235783 GCF_000956105.1 Propithecus coquereli
AAGATCTATGTTTTAAAAATACTATATTTACCTGCGTAAACATTTCTTTAAAGGGATTCTTGACTGAAAAAAAATCCAAGTCAATATCTAAAACAAATGCATCCTCTTTCTTCAAAATTTCCAGAATTTCTCCAGTGCTGACTGTAGTCTGGCATTCCTGACTTTCAGAAGAACATGAGGGTTCTAGGCAAGTTTGGTCACTTCTCTGTGTCACTGTGTCCTTTTCCAGTCCTTCTGAATAAGAGTCACAGTTATTAGGAACAGTGTTTTCTGAATTTTCCAATGCTAGCTTTGGCTTCTTAGCAGAAGACACTGCGTCATTTTCTTCTTGACTGTTACCGAGTTTGTAAGGCTTTACCATAATTACATCCAACTGTAAAGGTTTTTGGTTCTCCAGCTGGTCTTCAGGTACATAAAGACCGTCACTTAGGAAGTAATAATCTGTACTTGTAACCCTGGATCAGAGGAAAAAACTATTTTAAAGAAGAACAGACAAATTAGCTGATTTTTCATTATGGCATGGAAGAAAGATAAGAAAGGACATATTTGACAAAAACTGGCATATTTAACATTATGCCTTGGTAAGTAACTTGAACAGTGAAGCCAAAATTCTTCTAGAAGCATGTCCCATCCAACTAAAATAATGGCTAATATTTCCCATCTGCCCTCCCTCAGCATATATAACTGTAAATTCTTAAAGAAGATATTTTCCAAATAAGATTAATGACATAATAAAACCAACATCCAAACTTATTAAAAGCTGTACTATCCTAAGAAAGAATACCCTCCAACCTAAATTTATGTTGTTTTTTTTTTGAGACAGAGTCTCACTCTGCTGCCCTGGCTAGAGTGAGTGCCGTGGCATTAGCCTAGCTCACAGCAACCTCAAACTCCTGGGCTCAAGTGATCCTACTGCCTCAGCCTCCCAAGTAGCTGGGACTACAGGCACAC
>NW_012139858.1:3235833-3236666 GCF_000956105.1 Propithecus coquereli
CTCTTGCTCAGGCTGGTCTCCAACTCCTGAGCTCAAACAATCCTCCCGCCTCGGCCTCCCAGAGAGCTAGGATTACAGGCGTGAGCCACCGCGCCCGGCCCTGGCTATGTTGTTTTTAATAATGAAAGTTTTGCTTTGTTCCTAGTGTACAAATAAATACACATATATATATCTCAGACTGCATACCTATATGTATGTTTCTTTCAAAAAGTTTTACTTGCAGGATTAACCAAAATCATTGGATAATCAAAATCTTCCAAATATTGTTATCAAATATGGAGTCTCAAATGTCTGTGTCAGATTGCTCAAAATTATTTGATTTTCCAGGTTAAATAAGGCCTATTCACTGATGTACTCAATAAAAACTCAACCACTCTTTCATATATACCAGTAATATGTACAATATTTACATGTTGAGTACTATTTATTTCTTTTGAATTATATCCTAAATAAATACAATTTTCATGTAGTATTACCACAAGGTTGTTTATGCCAATGAAAACACATACAACAAAAGTCAATTGTATCATTAAGGATAAAGCAGAAATAAAAAGTATCATTTTCAATGAGAAAGACTGTATTTCATTTTCAATGTATTACTATTTCATCCCATTATCCTTCCAGTTCTAGAAAGTTATGATTACACTGCTTAAAATAGTCATCCTATCACAAGAGAATTTAAGGGCAAGAACATATTGGTATTTCTAAAGGTAATATAGCATCACAAGATAAACGGAACATTGGTTAAATAGCTTATCCTCCCAAAATTGTTGCACATGTAACTCAAGTCAAAGGATGCCATAATTTAATTTACATTAAGTAATTATCTAAAA
>NW_012139858.1:3236716-3237853 GCF_000956105.1 Propithecus coquereli
GCGCCCGGCCTAAAACTAATTATATTAATAAAATTAAAACCTCAAATCTACTAATTGAGCCATTGGATTTATTAAAAAAACCAAAGTAAGATAATTTTGCTCTTACACTGCTGTTAAATTAAGCAGACAATAGTTACATTGGAAGAAAACAGTAAAATGTACTATTGATTAATATTACAGAAATCTATAACATACTGCAATAATTTAATGATGTTAGTCATCAATGCAGCCTAAATTCCAGAGGATGAAAATCATATTATTCAGAATCCAATTTGTCCGGCAACAAAATATAAATGATACATGAATGATGTGAAGAGACTTGTTCCTGGTGTTTTGAGAATTCTTTTGGGAAGAAGGCTTAATCTGACCCTATTTGTGGGTAGAGATATTTATGAAGTTATTACAGGGATCCAAAACAAGATAGAAACATTCAACCCTTTTTATATTCATAAATATGAGGAAATTACCGGATTGTTGTAGTAGAAGTGTCTTTGCCTACTAAAAAGTGGTGTTTACCCTCTCTGATTTGCTGAGCCCACGTGGGATGAAGCCATATTACATGAGAAAAATGGCCAGCATAAACTGCAGGCATAATCCAATTTTCAATACTTAATTCTCTGGAAAACAAACAGAGAGAAAACATTAAAACTATTAGTATTTTTATTCCAAATGTAATTTCATCCACACACTATTTTAAGACAGCAGGTCTCAAAGTATGGTTCCTTGGGTAGTTCCTGAGATTTTTTCAGGATAACCACTATATCAAAACTATTTCATAAAAATACTAAGGTATTATTTCCCCTTTTCATTTATGGACATTTACAATGATGATGCAAAAATCAATGGTGGATTGATGTCCTAAGATTAAAGAAGGCAGTGGCACTCAACTCTATTAGTAGTCACTATATCCTTCACTATCAAGCATTAGCAAAAAAAAAAAAAAGTTTCTTTTAAGAATATCCTTGATTTTATTAAAACTTGATCCTGAGTATACATTTTAAAATATTCTGTGTGGCAAAACAAAAAATGCAAGAAAGCACTTCTGCTACATACTTTGAAGTATAATAGCTGTCTCAAGGAAAAGCACTTGTGATTAAACTGTGAGCTAAATATTTTTCTTTTCTTTTTTTTTTTTTT
>NW_012139858.1:3239546-3255257 GCF_000956105.1 Propithecus coquereli
TTTTTTTGAGACAGTCTTCCTCTGTCACCCTGGCTAGAGTGCAGTGGTATCATCATAGCTCACTGCAGCCTTGAACTCCTGGGCTCAAGCCATCCTCTTGCCTCAGCCTCCCAAGTAGCTGGGACTACAGGTGAGTGCCACCACGCCCAGCTAATTTTGTATTTTTTGTAGAGACAGGATCTCACTCTTGCTCAGGCTAGTCTTGAACTCTGACTTCAAGCGATCCTCCTGCCTTGGCCTTCCAGTGTGCTAAAGTAACAGGTGTGAGCCACCATATCAGGCCTGTAACTTTTTATATTATACAAATAGGCTACATTCTAACAATTATATACATACATGAAGAGACAGTGACAGAATTTCAGGGAACTTTATTACTGAAGAGAAGCTAGTTGAGTCATTACTTACAGATATATTAGGTATGTACTCCATCCTTCAGAAAGGCTCAAATAACCATTTCATTTCCATCTCTATGATTCTATATAACTGAAAGTCAACAGGATTTATGACTTGAAAATAAACAAATTGAGAGGTAGGAAAGACTCAATACTGGAAGGAAGAATATACAAATTAAATATGTGTTGCCTATACAATTATTGAACTGTGTTTAGATTAAGACACATTTTCTTGTTTTTTAGTATCCAGACTTTTAAAGAGGAGAGAGAAGTGGCTCAGATAACTTCTAGAAGTCTCTTCTACTTCTAAAGTTCTATATTCTAAATCAGACGTTGGCAAACACTGGCTGAGCTGTTTTTGTAAATAAAGTTTTGTATTTTTTTTCCATAGATGGGGTCTTGCTACTTGCCCAGACTGGAGTGCAGTGGATGGATATTCATAGGCACAAACTTGGCACCCTACGGCATCCAACTCCTGGCCACGAGCGATCCTACCACCTCAGCCTCCTGAGTAGCTGGGACTACAGGTGCACATCACCATACTCAGCTTGTAAATAAAGTTTTATTGGAACATAGTTACTGCCATTTGTTTACATAGTGTCTATGACTGCTTTCACACTACAAGGGCAGAGAAAAGTAGTTGTATCAGAGACTATGTGGCCAGCAAACCTGAAATATTTACTATCTGGCTCTTTAAGAAAAAGTTTGTCAACATTTGTTCTAAATAAAATAAAAAAGGCAAAAGACAAACAAAAAAACAAACCCCAAGAATCTGTTAGCAAAGTCTATGTCCCATAAATGCCTTATAATCTACTGCAAATTGTATTTAAAACACATAAAAAGTCATTAACAAAATCACATATTACCCAAAGAGTGTTTCCTTATCAAAAACGGTGTCTGCTGGCATATTCACAGGAATAAGGAGGTCTGGATGTGAGTCAAAATGTAAAAATCTTATATTACTGGCAGGAAGATGTTTTGAGCCTATGGCCCGGTATATAAAAGGTAGAACCTGTAAAAAACACATATACACATTCAGAATTGCCACTGAAATCATGAGCACACACTCAACTGCAGACTGGAAAACAATGCTAAACACAGTTGCACATAATTTGAAGCATATCAAGGTATTAAAAAGTGGGAAAAGATAAAATTTGGTTATTGTAGATTGTTCAGATAATGACTGCAAGCATTACTTTTTCCTCCGAACTTCCAACTTGTACCTCTAGTTGCCTTCCTGACCTCATCTCAAACTCAACCGGTAAGGTGGGTAAACAGACCAGGATTGGGGCTCAGGAACAAACTGCTGGTTAACACCTGGTCTAGCTTTAACTGTGTGTTCAAGATACCCTAGCTCTTGAGGTCTTTTCAATGTCTTTAGGATGGTGAGGACTGGCTAGATGGTTTCTAAGACTCTCCTCTCACATCCTCTATAGTTCTAGGTGTAATAACGAATTTGAAAAGCACCACCTAACCCACACTTTTTCTTTCTCTCAAGTTCATAGACACTATGTCTAGGACCTGAGAAAGCCAACTTTCTTCCTCTCCGCTTAACTTTCTCCATCGGTTAATCTCTCCTCTTTTACATCCAGATAACCCCAAGGCCTATTAATGCCACTTTAAAACAAATTTCTTAGATCCATGGACTTTCTTTGTTGATTTCCAAAAGTCTAGATTAAACCACCAATTTTGCTACTATACTGTAGCACAACCAGAAAAATGGAAACGACTTTTAGTGTCTACATATGCCAGGGCACCACGTTAAAAGATTTATGTACACAATATACTGACAGTAACACTCCTAATGGCCCTATGAGTTCTATGATTTGTGTTCCCATTTTATAAATGAAATGCCACGTTTTTAGCATAGAGTTTTCCACCTAAACAGCAAGGCTGTGATAGAGATGCCAGGAGACATTTGGAAGCTAGGGTTAACTGCAGGTGAAGGGGCTCTGCAGTCAGACTGCTCAGGTTCGAATCCCGACACCACCAGTTGTGGGATTTGGGTAAACCTTGTTAAATGAATTGCCGGACACATAGTAAGCATCCCATAAACGTAAGCTCCTGATCTTTCAAGTTGTCTGTGTCGGTGTCTCCCCACAACAACGGAACTCGCGCAGTTAACCAATTCTGGTGATCTCTTTGGCCTCCGACTCTCAGGCTGGGCCGTCTCCTTGGTTCTGGAGCACCAGTGCTCTCGGCGGTTCTGTCCCAGAGCCCAGCAGCCGCCCGCTCACCTCCTGATGATCCTCCACCACCCACACCGGGAGCTCTGGGTAGCACCGGAGACAAGTGCGCTGTCCCGCGGAGTCACTCATGTTTTCGTGCTGGTCAGCGCTGCAGCGAGTCTGAGGCACCTGCCGAGGACCCCGGAATGCCCAAGCCTCTGCCCAGCTTCCCTCTTCGGGCGGAAACTCGCGCTCACCCGGTTGCGCTTCCAGATTGGAGGACATAGAAGGCGGGGGCGGGCACCGGACGGCCCGCGGCGGACGATTGGCCTAGAGGTCCATCGCTCTCGTTGACACGCCAATCAGCGCGAAAAAAGCGCTGCGGTAGGCCGAAGAGTTTTCCTTCCCTTGACCCAGCTTTCACAGGTTTGCTTTTTAATTCTCTCAGTTTCCTGTTCCGGAGGCGCGGGCGGCGCCACTGTCTTGGCGGCTGCAGTGGTAGCCTGGCTTTTTTTCTGACGACGACCTCGCGGCGCGAGAGCCTGTTGTAGGTAAAAGGGGCACCTTGCGAGTGTTGGAAGAAGGAATGTTTCCGAGTGTCGGATTTAAAAGGGGCTGGAGTCCGGGGCTGGCTGAAAGGCTCCTGGGAGTTGGTGTCGGGGAGCCACTCTTCAGATCTGCAGCTAAGGACAAAAGAGCGACCCTAGGCCCGGATCCCGCAAATAAAAAGAAATGAAAAAGAATACCTTTCATTCATTTGTGGAGCGCACGCTGTGGTCCAGGCCTGGGGCCGCCGGGGTCTCGGAGGGGAGCGAGACCGCAAGCCCAGCGCCTGCCTCGTGGGGCACAGAGTCTGGCGGGAGATGCAAACAGGCAATCACGCAATTAGGGGTCTGCCAGATGAAGGTGACTGGCCTGCAGATTCACCTGGGGGAAAGAGGGAGTTCTCAATAAAAATGTAGTCACACTTTGCAACTCTTTTTACGTGGCCTGACGTTCCTGGACGTGCTAACTACTCACAACAGCATCCTAGGAGTAGGCAGACTCAGAAAACAGTTACTTTTACAGTTGCAGTGAATTCCTTGACTTCTGAATTAAAGTCTGCATCCACAACACAGACATAGCATGCATATGATAGTTTATTTCATGGTAGGTATTTGTAGATTTTCTAACTGTAGAAACATCCAACAAGGACCTGGTAGTGAATGTTCAACTGTTACACACACACTGTACAATAGTGTTAATGACCCTGACCCTGACTATTGCCCACCTCTAGGTTCAGCACACTCTTTTGTGTTTCTCTAGACCCTGTACATACCTCTTTTCTTCTGTTTATCGCATAATATTATATTTTTAAAAAACATATTTGTATGTGGATTCTAATTACTTGAATCCTGCATGTTATGTTTTACTTGTGTTTGAATTTGCAGGGCCTGGGACAGTGCTTTACATATATGGGCTCCTTAAATGTTGCATGAATCAGTGAAAAGTTCTGCCTTCTGTGTGTTCTCCATAATGCAAATCTATTTTGTGAGACAGTAAACATTTATTCATCACCTACTGTGTGCAGGATGCTCAGTCAGGGGCTGTGAAGGATACAGAAATGACTGTGAATCAACCCATGTCATCAAGGAGCTAGTGGAGGAGTTAGACGTGTGCACACATGACTATAACATGAGGCAGTCTCCGGTAAGTGCTGTAAAAGTCAGCGTAGACTAAGTCTAGAACGAATGGAATTACTTTGTAAAGGGAATCAGGAGAGGCTTCACAGAGGAGGTGACATTTTAGCTTAGTAGATGAGTAAAAATTGACTGGGTAAGAGATTTTAGAGAGAATAATGGGAGCAAAGAACAACCCGAGTGATAGTACTTGGTATGTTAAACAGCTGGGAAAATCTGGGCTAGTAGGGGTTTTGTGGGGAAGGTAATGGAGGACAAGCCTGGAAGGAGACTTTGGGTCAGATTTTATAAGGTCTAAAATGCTAAGCGTGGAGTTTGAACTTAATTCTGCCAGCACTGAATAGCCTATGGTGGCAAGATCAGCTGTGTGGGCCCAGGTTTATCACAAGAGCATTGGACTGAATAAATTAGATATTATTTGGTGTCTGTTATTAAGCACAATGATTGGTATATAATCTGAAATTATTTTCATGAGCCATTTGAAAGGCCTCTTAGTAAAACTTAGACTTTAGGAAGATATTTCTACTTTAAAGCTTTTTGCACAGAATATGTATCTGAGGCTTTTTTTGTTTTAACATTTTGCTGAAGTTCAAGTGTATGGAAAATTATTTGTGTTCACAGTGTCTTTCTATGGGAAAAGCTGAGAATGAACATCAAGAATCATAACTGTTATGTTAACAAGATTATGATTATGTTTTGAATTTGAATGCTGGTTTCTCTGTGATTTTTGTGTTTGATCTATTCCTACCTGTTTTTATAATGAAGGAAGCTAGAGTATGAAAAGGGGAAGGGGAAATAATTTTTACCCCAATCTTTTTTTTTTTTTTTTTTTGAGACAGAGTCTCACTCTGTTGCCTGGACTAGAGTGCCATGATGTCAGCCTAGCCCACAGCAACCTCAAACTCCTGGGCTCAAGTGATCCTCTTGCCTCAGCCTCATGAGTAGCTGGGACTACAGGCATGTGCCACCATGCCCGGCTAATTTTTTCTATATATTTTTAGTTGTCCACCTAATTTCTTTCTATTTTTAGTAGAGAGGGGGTCTCGCTCTTGCTCAGGCTGGTCTTGAACTCCTGAGCTCAACGATCCACCCGTCTCGGCCTCCCAGAGTGCTGGGATTACAGGCGTGAGCCACTGCGCCCAGACTTTACCCCAGTCTTTTAGTAAATTAGAGATAAGATATGCCTATGTTTTTCAGTCTTTTTAGCTACTGATAGTTTTGAGTCAGAGCCACAAGTAATAAGGACATCTTAAAATTTGGTTGGAAACTTTAATGCAGTTCAACATGCTCTTAATTTTGTTAGTAGGCTAAGTGCTTTGGAGAATGCAAAATCAGTGTTAAGATAATTGCAGAAATATTTTGTAGCATCTGCAGTTTGGGAAACATGTTTATGTCTATTTTATTCTTTGTTTTTTAGAGCTTATATTCTCTGTGGAAGATGTGACATATCCAGACAGTACATCATGATGCAAGGCAATACATGGTGAGTGATGTGATGTGTTTGGGAGAACAGAAAGAGTAGCAAACACTGGTGTGAGGCCACATAGAGGGTGGGAGCGGGGAGGTACCTGGGGAGAGGGGAAATGTGCTCATTCTTTAAGCACTGGGTATAACACAACAGAAGGCTATGCACAGGGCTAGGAAGCAAGACCAGAACAGTTAATGAAACATCCCAGAACCCTGCCCTGATGGAGCTTGTACTTCTCAGATGCATGTAGAAACTGAAGGTGGAATTAGGTAATTAATTGGTAGATTGTAATTATTGTAGGACCTGCTAAGAAGCAGCATAGTGTTGTGAGAACAGGGGACCTAACAAAGCCCTAGTGTCAGTGACAGTGGTTATAGAAAGGCCAGCAAGGATATTATTGTAATAGCCAGGAAAGAAGTGATGGTGCGAAGTGGATGAATTGAAAAGTATTTATGAAGCATAAATGATAGGAATTTTAATTTCTTAAAATTTTTTTATTAAGGTATTTATTACATAATTGATAGGAATTTTAAAATCAATTTTTAGCTAAGTGGAGTGAAGGAGGAAAGGTTGTCAGGTGATTTCCTGGTATATGTCTTGAGAACCATTAATGGTGTCATTTATGGAGATAGGAAATACTAAGAAAGGAGCAAGTGTTTATTTTGGAGAGGAAGATCATTAATTCCTTTTAGGATATGTTATGTTGAATTTGCTGAGTCAGTGAGACATTCAAGGAGGAAGGTCGGGTTGGCAGTTGGCAAAGTGGGTCTGGAGCTCAGAAGTTGATGGCTAGAGATGTAACTTTGGGACTTATTGACAGATGGGTAGTAATTGAAGAAACATAGTTGGGAAAGGTCACGTTGGCAGAGAGAGTGAGCTGAGTGCCCAAGCTGGACCCCTCTGGAATACCAAATGATCAAAGGTCCCCTAGCGGAGGAGGAGCTGGCACAGGAGACTGCAAGGAGGAATTGCCAGAGAGGTAGGAAGGACACAGTGAGGGTGTTTTGTCAGCAAGCTAAGGAAAGCCTCCATTGGGGGTGGAGGCGAGGCAACTGGACTGAATGCTGCATAGAGATCAAGTAAGATGATTGAAGATGACCACTGGTTTTCAAGACAAGGTGGGTACTGGTCATTTCACTCGCTGGAGTAGTGGCAGAAGCCAAAGCTAAATTAGCTAAGTTGGAAGTGTATACACTTTTGTCTTAGGCAGTCTGGGTTGCCATAACAAAATGCCATAGACTGGGTGGCTTAAACAACAAACATTTATTTCTTATGGTTCTGAGCCTGGGAGTCTGCAGTCAGAGTGCCAGCATGGTCAGGTTCTTGGTGCATGCCCTCTTCCTGGCTTGCAGATGGCCACCTTCCTGCTATATCGTCACTTGGCAGAGAGAGGGGGGGATCTCCTGTCTCATCTTCTTTTTATAAGGGAACTAACCCCATCATGAGAACCCTATCCTCATGACCTAATCTAACCCTAATTATTTCCCAGAGGCCCCATCTCCATATAGTGTCACACTGGGGATTAGGGGTTCGACATATAAATTTTGCAAGGAACACAAACAATCCCTAACAACTTTTCCAGGTCATTTGGCTGTGAAGGGGAGGAGAAAGAAGGTGCAAAGTGGAGGGAGACCCAGAGGCCAAGGAAAGTATTTTACTTTGGAATAGACCTGACCATTTTTAAATGCTGATGTGAAGGGTCTGGTAGCAAGGAGACATGAAGGAATACAGAGGAAGGGTGGTTATCCCAAATATATACATTTGGGGATGGTATCCAGAGCACGTGTGTCAGGAGAGGCTTTGTCAGGAGGAGGGAATTGGGAGAGGATGGAGTTGGGCGCACATAGGTTTGCAGAAATGATAGAACAAGTTGAAGGAGTTCTCTTCTGATGGTGTTTGTGTTTCTGTGTGGTAGCAGATAAGGTTGCTTGTTGACTGTGAAGAGGGAACGGAATATGGGGAAGATGCTGAAGATTTGTGGTAGTTACGGAGGATAGTTAGGAGAGTAAGCTGGCTGCAGAAGCATGCCGGGGAATGGCTTGGCAGAACCCAGCGACCATGAATTTCCATGGACACCAGTATGCCTAGTCAGGTATTTTTCTACAGTACTACTTTCTGGTTAGCCTCCAGAAAACAAGATTTTTGCATTCTTCTAAAATTGGGGTATTGCCAGGTTCTTGTGACTGAAGTAGAGAGGGGCATTGGAGCATAGGGTATTAAAAAAATGAGTTATTGAGATGCTGGGCCATGGGGTCTGTGCTGAGTGGGTAGGAGGTGAAGATAGGAAGATGCTGGTGCAGATGTGTGCAGACCTTACATGTGAGCTCAAGATTGAGGGGGAACTTGAGCAGGAACGTGACAGCAAATACTTGAACAATGGGATGTTGAATTTGTCATTTTGGAGATGGAGCAGCTTTAAGGAATGACAAGGTCGAGAGTGACCTTGGCAATGGGTTGGGTGGCCAAGACAGGAGAAGGTGACTTTATTGGCTATGAAGAGTTTCAGATATTGTCGAGAGCCTGGTATTAAATTGGTGGAATATTCCAGCAACCTGACTGTCAGTTGCTCATCAAGATGGTCAGGCATTAATGAAACCCTGTTTACATAATGAGGTTTTTTTTTTTAAACTTTTTCCCTTTATATTTTCTCCAACAAAGTCATAGAATGTCCTTCCACCCAGGACGAGGATGTCCCCGAGGACGAGGAGGACATGGAGCCAGACCCTCAGCACCAGCCTTCAGGCCCCAAAATCTGAGACTGCTTCACCCTCAGCAGCCTCCTGTGCAATATCAATATGAACCTCCAAGTGCCCCTTCCACTACTTTCTCGAACTCTCCAGCCCCCAATTTCCTGCCTCCACGACCAGACTTCGTACCTTTCCCTCCGCCCATGCCTCCGTCAGCACAAGGCCCTCCCCCGTGCCCAATCCGGCCCCCTTTCCCCAACCACCAGATGAGGCACCCCTTCCCAGTTCCTCCCTGTTTTCCTCCCATGCCTCCTCCGATGCCCTGTCCCAATAACCCCCCGGTCCCTGGAGCACCTCCTGGGCAAGGCACTTTCCCCTTCATGATGCCTCCACCCTCCATGCCTCACCCCCCGCCCCCGCCAGTCATGCCACAGCAGGTTAATTATCAGTATCCTCCGGGATACTCACACCACAACTTCCCGCCTCCCAGTTTTAATAGTTTCCAGAACAACCCCAGTTCTTTCCTGCCCAGTGCTAATAACAGCAGTAGTCCTCATTTTAGGCATCTCCCTCCATACCCACTCCCAAAAGCTTCCAGTGAAAGAAGGTCCCCAGAAAGGCTCAAACACTATGATGATCACCGGCACCGAGATCACAGTCACGGGCGAGGCGAGAGGCATCGGTCCCTGGATCGGCGGGAGCGAGGCCGCAGTCCTGACAGGAGAAGACAAGACAGCCGCTACCGATCAGATTATGAACGAGGGAGAACGCCGGGCCGCCACCGCAGCTACGAGCGGAGCAGGTAAACCGGATGTGGGGACAACTTAGTTGAACTGCAGAGGCCCAGACACAGTCAATTTCCGTTAATGGCAAACCAAACAAAAAGGGTCCAGCAGTGCATTTCGATTTATAAAAAGAAAGAAAGCGTTTAAACACTGTTTTCAAGAGGAAGAGACACCTGACAAGTAAATAAATTGATATCAGAAAAAGGTACGTTTGAAAAGCATTCCAGAATTATCAATGTAGATTCATCTCAGTGAATATAAGCTTTTACTCTGCTTAGTAGTAAACATTTTAATGATGATCCTATGACATAAAAGATCTTGTGTTTTTTATCATAGATATGTTCAGTGTGATCATCATATTGGGTTATAGAGTTTGATTTCCTTTGGAATTGATCTGTATATGTTATCACACAAGAATCTAACTAGTTAACAGAACTTGCTTTCTGATTTTTAGGATAAGTAGAAGTTCATTGCACATTGTTGCCTTCTTGCTCTGTTTCTTTGTAAAATGAAATGAGATTAGTTACACATGATCAAAGAGTTTTCAGACTAGCTTTTACCCAGATTTTGTTACATTGAAACATATTCATACTGAAGAAAGTTGTGTTTAAAAAATGCTGTTCCATTCTAGATTACATTTCCTATTTTCAAGATCAAATATCTATAAATACAAGAGAAATAAGGTTTTGAGTAGGCATTCTTAAAACTGGGATTCTAGATGGACTCATAGAAATGCTCTGAAGTTATATGCAAAGTTTTATATGTGTGCGTGCGTTTTCCAAAAGAAAGCAGATTCTCAAAGAGGTGGGTGTAAGTCTGTTACCTCAAAAGGCTAAGAACCATTGGTTTATATGGAAAAATAAAAGCCATAGATAACAATTGTACTAATATTTATTTATGCCTTCAGTGAACCCTGTTGGTGAAGATTTGAGGTCTTCAGTTGTCAAGCTAATAATGGTGCTTCTCTTTCTTTCACCTGTAGTGTGTTTACCTTGATTGTCTTGTAGAACTTCTGTGCTAAAAGTATTTGAGCTCCCCAAACCAGGTCGCTTGATCCTGTGGGTGTGTAGAGAGCTAGTCTTGCCTCCTGTTGTTACTCCACAGCTGATTTCAGAAACCAGTTCACATCTCTGTTTCCACATTTATCTCATGGCTCTATTGATTTGATTCTGACTCAACATTTTGCCAGTAAATGATAGTGGTCATTCTTTGCCCTCAAGAGAGTGACTGGTGCTTGGAAGGTTGCATTGTTGCCTCTCCCTGATGGCCCGGCGTAGGGTAGAGGGGCACGTGTTTCTTGCAGAGATGACTGATTTCTGGTGGGCAGAGTGAGAATCGGTAGACTTTCTAAAATATTTTCCAACATAAACTAGTGTTTCTGATCAATATTGTTCTTAATTATTCTGTCATGAACTAGTTGGCAGAGGCCTGTGATAGTTTATTTTACAATTTTATAGTGAAAATATAAACTGCAAAGAGTTTGTAAATAGTTTCTTCAGACTTTAAAGGATTGTGAGTAATCTTTGGGAAAATATTTTGGTGCAAACAATCTATGTAGTGTGTTTTTCCTCCTCCATTTTTGGGTGCTGTAATTAGAGGAGTTGCCAGGGCTGCGCTGCAAATCCTAAATTCTTCCACTGAGGCTTAAACTTTGCATTATGTATTTGAAGAAATTCAGATGTCCTGTAAACTGAGGATCTCAGTAGAATCAAGTGCTATAAGAATTACCTCTAATCGATTTTATCTTAAACCATACTCTTTTACTGTGAGAATATACATCTTTCTAAAATAGTCTGTATTTATTTTGGAGTTTATAATGTACCCAGGGCATTTGCCTTGGAGCTGCCTTAGGGGCACAGCCACATTATAATTGGCTACCTTGGGGTATTAGGTGGAGTGTCAGTCATCTGTATTATATAGAAGGCTTCTGTGACACAAACATGGGGCATGTGAAGTCCTGATATAACTTCTAGAAATATATTGGCAGAAACTGAAACTTTGTGAATTTGTACACTAGATTGTTAAGTTTATGCAAATTATATGGTCTGTTCTCTGGCTGCTTTTCCCCTGCTTCTTGGGGTAAGTGAACCTATCGTTTTACAAATTCCATCTTCTTTCTTTTTCTCCTCCTCCAAAATATGGTTGAATAACCAATTGCAAGATTGTTTTAGGGTGAACTATATTTAGAAAAGGTTTGTGAAGAAATGGATATATGTATTTGCTATCATGAAAGAGCAAAGTTACTCTAGGGAATGAGAAAAGAAACAGCTGCAGTAAGTGTAGCACGCCAAGTGTGCTGTTTTGTAGTGTGGTAAGGAAGTGGGCAGTGGGTTTCACCTAGCTAAGTAGTACTACTGCGCAATAATTCCCATGGCTGTCCTGGGGACAGTAAACATCTAGCCATTGGGGAGCTAGCATAATGTACCTAAGGAGTATCTCAGCGTTTGCAAACAAGGAAGAATCTTAGGAAAAGTAACACGTAATTTTTCTTGCTTTAAAAGGGTTCATTTTGATAGTGTTACTAATGTGACATATCCAAATTGGTCTTTTCAATTCCTACCCACTCAGAGGTAACAGTCATCATCGTAAGTGTTATTCTTAAATGCAAAGGTTTGTTGGCTAAATGTTAAAAAAAGAAAATTAGAAATATCCTCTATTTGGAGTTTTTATTTGGAAATATAGGCAATTGTTCTTTTCAGCAGCCATGCCATTACAAATTACATATATCTTTGACATGTGGCACCATTTACTAATTTCTATACAGTAATTGAGATTTATCGACTACATGTAAACTGTGATTTTAGAAATATGTCAGATGAAGAATGTAGAATCCCAAGCTCTGGCTGTTTGATTTTGAACAGTTAATGTATCCCTGAGGATTATGTGTTATGTTAAAAACATTCAAAGGAATATTTCTTGAGAACAGGGAAATGTTTAAGTGAAAAAACAATTTGTCTTAATATCTAAGCACTCATTGATGTCTATTAGTTTTGTAATTTTGATTTCAGTGTATTTATATTTGTTCTGTTTGGCTATAAGTTGGGGGATATTTTTGAGTTCAGATATTTTTATAGTCCTCTTGCTAGACTCAGGTTAATATAGCATTTTTTTTTTTTTCTCCATTCTAAGGTTGGGCGGTTACTTCCTTTAGATTTGTAGTTCTGATTCAGACACACAGGAGTTTAGATTTTAGTTTCAGACTTTTATTGTTAAATAGGCTCAACGCTATTATAATTATTTATTATTAAATTCCCCTTTTACATTGGAAGGGTTTTAAAATCCTTCATTCTGTTTTTCACCTTGTATAAACCCAGCGTCTCCATTTAGTTTTTTCCAGATGAAAAATAGCATTAAAGTGACTTAGTCATGGTCTTGTGGCAGGTTAGTGATAGCTAAAACTACAACTGAGGCCTGTAACCCATAAGAGTGAAGAGCTCTTTTATTATAGAACCTTGTCCTAATTTTTACTGTAAAAGCTTTATAATTTGCATTTATTTGATGGGTGAAGTTTAGAGTTTTTTAGAAAGCAGTAGGGTGTAGAGTCCTTTAAAGTTTTCCCTGTAGGTTAAATACCCAAGGATTGGCTGATTAGAAGGTCTTGAGAAAAGATTACAATAAAATTCCCTTTATTACTTAGCATTATGTATGACTTCTTTCTTTAAATAAAACTGCAACAATTGTCCAAGTTAGTTAACTTCTGGTACATGAAAAACTCCTTTATCTTCTAATAAATTAAGGAGGCATAAAAATGGCCCCTAGTGAATAGTTCCTGAAAAATTCTTAGATATGGTCCATTTATTTAGGAGATGAATTCGGTGAAAAGAGATGGTGTTTTTGAGTCTTTCTGTTGAAAACAGCTCTGTGTATTAATTCCTTTAAGAGAGCGAGAACGGGAGAGACACAGGCATCGGGACAACCGAAGATCACCATCTCTGGAAAGGTCCTACAAAAAAGAGTATAAGAGATCTGGAAGGTAAGCAAGGAGTTGACACTGAAAGAAGTCATAGGATTATCTCCTTGAATTCAGATTTTGTGCTTGTGCAGAGTATCAGCCAAATCTTCATAATAGCCTCAGTCTGTCCAAAATGACCTGTGAAAAGCTAAAGCAGCCTGTAACTTAGAAGCCTTTACTTTCCAGATGTATTGATAATGCACAAAGAAAATCTTGATAAATTTCCCAAAATTAGAAATTATACAGACCACTTTTTCTAACCACAAATGCTATAAAACTATACATTAATAATTCAAGTTATTTTAAAAAACCTTGACAATTCATAATTATGCTCTTAAATTTACTTGTTTCAGAAAAAAACAAAATGGCAGTCATACTTTCTTTAGAAAAATGGCATCGAGATTGCTGTAACCCAAAACTAAGAGGGTATAACTAATTCTGTGTCCAAAAGTAAAATTTTGTGGTCTTATATGTTGGTAATTAAGAGTAACACTCCAGGGTCTGAAAGATTTGGATCAGTTATTAGCTTTCCCCACTTTGTTATTGGGTCAAGTAATTTAAGCTTTCTAAGCCTCAATGTCTTCATCTGTAAAATAAGGACAGTTACATTTACCTTATTGAGTGTTGAGGGGTCATTGAGTTGATACATGTCAGACACTTAAAACTGGATCTAAAGTAAGTGCCAAGTAAATGATAACTATATACATAATTATTATCTGAGCACTTGGCTTTAGAAGTGAGTGGAGTATAAGAAAAGCAGAAAAAGGGATTTAAAGATAAAATAAATTAAACAACATTGAAACAAAACCATAGCAGTATAACTATTTGTAAATAAATACAAGACTTGGTTCTTTGAAAGATCATCTAATTTGAAAAGTGGCAAATCAAGAAAAGAAAAATGTACATAACATTAGATTTGAGAAAGTATATTATTACAAGAATGAAGAAGATTTAAAAATTATAGATAGTGTAAGGACAGATATTTTATTTAAAAAATTAAAAAGTTGAATGTGGTGGGTTAATTTCTAGTAGAACAGAAATTACACGTTTCACACAAGAAGCAGAAAACTTTAATAGGCCAATAACCATGTAAAGAATTGAAAAAGCTGAGTTTGTACCAGCTCCAAAAAATTGTGAACTGTTCTAGAACAGTGGAGAAGATGGAAGAAAAGTTAAGCTCATGCTGTGGTAGCAGGAAAACCCAGGTGGCAAAACCTAACCAAGGAAAAGAAAACTACACAGCAGTCTCTCTTCTGAGTATGGGTAAAAATACTAATAAGGATACTAGCAAGTTGTTTTCAGTTGTGTGTTAAAATAACCGATAGAGTTTATTCCAAGACTGCATGGATAGATGAGTTAGTATTAGAAAATCTGTAATTACTGTGTCAAAATCTGTAGGGTTACCTCAGTACTCATTAGGTATTGAAATAAAACCAGCATCCGTTTATGAGTGAAAGCTTTAATAAACTACGAAAATTAGCAGACTTCTTTAACATGGTGAAGAATGCTATCTTATGATGAACATAACTGATACTATCTTGAAAGAGCCACATTTAGCATTGAAACCTAGAGGCCTTCCCATACAAGTTAGAAAATAGACAAGGAGGCCCCATTGCCTATCACTGTTACTGAACATTATTAGGACTCAATCAACAGGCTAATTAAACACATGGGGTTCTTTCGTTATATGGTACTGGTGTGGGTGATACCCACACCATTAACAAGACTCGTTAACAAGAGCCCCCACTTTATAGGAAAAAGAAAGTTAAGTGCTATTGCCAGGACAATTACATGTTGCGCTGGGAACATGACAGTGAAAATCCAGTCAAGAGCAGTCTGAGAGATACTGACGTTTTCCTGATGCCCGATGTATGCATATGCATTGGGTAGAGAGAAGAGCATGTGTGAAGGTTGCACTGTGGAAAAATGCTCTGAGAGGTCAAGCTGGAGACCGGGAAATCAGTTTCTAAGGCTTTCGTAGCAATCCACAGGAGAAACAATTGTGGCCTAGACCAGCGCAAAGACAGTGGTAACTGGAAAAGGTAGACGTAATTGAGAGATGTTTACATGCTAGAGTCAGTAGGACTTGATAACTGCTCAGATGTGTTAGGGGTGAGGGAAGAAGAGTTGAGTGATACCTGAGACCTGTGCTCCCTATTGAGGGTGGGAGACACTGAGAAAGAGACAAGAGAATGAGTTCACTTTGGATTTGAAGAGTCCCAGACAACCAAATGGAATCGTGCAGTAGTTAATTGGATGTGCAAGTGTGATGTTCAGAAAGCGATCTTAGCTGGAAACACTAAGTGCCATGGATTAGACGAGCCTAACTGGGAGGGTGAGCTGAGGGCCTAAAGAGGAGGAGAGGAGATAGGAGAAAAGCCAGGGAATTGTGTTGGTAGACATCACTGAGCACCTATTGGAGGTGGATGATTTTTAATGTATAAGTGCTAGAAATTTCCTCAGTCTAGTAGTTTCTTCTTTTATGCCTGCTGGCTTGTAGGGACGGCAGACTTGAATTCTGTGAGTTCTAACTAATGCAGTAGATGGGAAAATAAAAATTAGAGTTGAAAATATTGTAAA
>NW_012139858.1:3256292-3265040 GCF_000956105.1 Propithecus coquereli
TTTCTGCTTTACATCTTGGAGAGATAAGAGTAAAAAAATTTAATGTTAAAAGTAACTGAAAAAAATAGAAAATATTTAGCCTTGATATGAGAAAGATTTTCCAAGCAAAACGCTAAGGCAAGAAGCATAAATAAAAAGATCTCTAAATTTGGCTTTATAAAAGTTACATGTAGCAATAAACAAATACACAAAATTAAAAGGAAAACAAAAAACTGTAAAAGGTTACAATACATGTGACAGAAGGATGATTATCTTAATAAAAACTATTTCAACAAAGACTACAATCCTAATTAAAAAAAAACATTAACATAGCGTATGACCGATATTCATAAAGGATGTGAACATGAAATGTATTTATTGTAGTAGTGATAAAATATTGAAAATTAAGTGAAATACTTTTTCATTAGAATGACAAAGATTCAAAACAACAATGTTGATATGATGTGTGGAAAGGGGAACTCATATAAGGTTTTGATGGTAGGCTAAACTAGTACTACCTGTCTGAAGAAAAGCTTTTAAAAAAAAGTACACATGCTTTGGGAAATAATCTGACGAGTGTGCAAAGAACACAGATGTGCTCATGGTAGTGTTGTTTATGATGGGAAAAAATGTTAACACCCTAAATGACTATCATTAGATTTGTTAAGTTATGGTATACACATATGAAAGAATAATATACACCTATTAAAAATGGTTCGGATGTATGTGTTGAAATAGAGAAGCGTTCCTGACTTGCTGTTGTGTGAGAAGAGCAGGCTATAGAGTTCCTTTTTTTGAAAAAACACGTATATATTTAGATATGTATTTGTGTATCTTCTATATATGTTTTTAAACATTGGTGAGATATAGTGGTTATCTCTGGGTGGTATTATGGGTGATTTTTGTTTTATTTTTATGTTTATGCTTTATTATTTTCTATGTGAACATACACATTTTACTTTGACAGTAACTATTTTTTTCTGGTAATACTAACGATACATACTGTGATGTTTAGAAGGTATATAAATAATCAGTATGTACAACCTGCCTAATCCCCCCTGAGTATACATACCTACACATATGCAAAACATAGATTTTCCCTGTTATAAAATTAGAAGTTAGTGGTAGAGTTAAAGAAAATAGTTAATTTGTGACTTTGATCGGTTTTAAACTTTCTTGGATAGTAGTAACTTTGTTAGTGGAGATGTGCTACCACTTGGTCTATTAAAGCAGTTATTCTTCTTTGCTGAATTCTCAAGGTCTGTATGTTCTACCTAAATTTCTTGGGCTTAAATTAAAATCTACTTTATAGATTTTCCCTCCATATACATCCATAGGCTGGGTCTTTGCAGATTTCAAGCCCCAGAAATTCATGGAAACAAAGATATTTTTTCATCCTTCTATATTAACTGAGTTAATATTAGTATTTGTGGGGATTAGAAGTAGTCAAAGTGTTGATTCACTAAGTAGTAATACCCAAGTGTGGGGTTCTAGAGAAATGGTTAGGAATGATATACCTGGTTCACTCTTGGATTATAGTCCACAGGCTAAAGTTATGGCCAAGTTGAGGCCCTGTTTTGTGATGGCTTTTTTTTTTTCCTGGCAAAGCAAGATGTGGAGGATTCAAATCTAGTTGCTGAAATTGATCTTATATGGAGATTTCCATGTATTTCCCAAATATCTTTCTCTTCTAGGAGTTACAGTTTATCGATTGTTCCTGAACCTGCTGGATGTACACCAGAATCACCTGGGGAGAGTATTAAAAATACAGATTCTTGGGCCCCACCCCTGGAGATTGTGAATCAGTAAGTAGATCTGGGGTGGGGCCTGGGAATTTGTATTTTTAAACAAGTAAACTTCAGGTGATTCTGATGCCACCAGACTGGTGTTTGGGAATCACTGGTTTAAAAGTAAATATGGTGGTTTGGCATGGAATTTCTATTTTAGAAAACAGGTAAAACAGGATCACTGATTTAAAAAGTAAATATGATGGTTTGGCATGGAATTTCTATTTTACCGAACGGGTAAAATAGGCTAGTTTTTACAACAGAAGAGCATTTTTAATAATTAGCCTCCTTTGCCCCCTTTTGAAGTCGCTCCCCAAGTAGGGAGAAGAAGAGAGCTCGTTGGGAGGAAGAAAAAGACAGATGGAGTGATAACCAGAGCTCTGGCAAAGATAAGAACTATACCTCAATCAAGGAAAAAGAGCCCGAGGAGATGCTGCCTGACAAAAATGAGGAGGAGGAAGAAGAACTTCTTAAGCCTGTGTGGATTCGATGTACCCATTCAGAAAACTACTACTCCAGCGACCCCATGGATCAGGTGGTAGGTCTGGAGTAGGAGAGAAGCTGCAGACCAGGGTTGCTCTAACCTTGGTACTATTGGTGTTTTGGCCAGATAATTCTTTATTGGGTGGCTGCCCCATGCATTTAGTATGTTTAGCGACTTCTCTGGGCTCTACCCACTAGATGCCAGTAGTGACAACCAAAAATGTCTTCAAATATTGTCAAATGTCCCCTGGGGAAAAAATTACCCGCAGTTGAGAATCACTGCTATGGACAAAAGCCTTCTTAAAAAGCCAAAGGCCAAGAGTGTAGTAGGTTAGAAAACATCTCTTTATTCTGCATTTTTTATCAGACTGATACTAGTGATTCCATAAGCTGTCACCTGAAACTATAATAGTTTATGCTCTGTGTGTGTGTGTGTGTGTGTGTGTGTGTGTGTGTGTGTGTGTGTTTCCCCAAAAACAGGAAATAAGAATTTGAGCTTGTCTTTTTGGAGTGTATCCTTGGCCAGAAGAGCACCACCGTAGGAAGTTTCCCATGCATGTTGGCTGGTTTTGTGGAAGGGGAGCTATCGTCAGTCACCCTTATCAGACTGTGGAGAGGACTCCTAATGCGTGCACTGCAGAGGCGGGGGGGGCGCGTGTGGCTCCGCAGCCAGTATGCTCTTTGCCATGGCGGACTCCACGACCTCCTCCATATGCTCACTCCTCTTTTTCTCTTCTTTCTTTCATCTCCATTTTATTCTCTGTCACTCTCCCCTTTTCTCTTTCTTCCTGTCTTCTCCATGGGTGTTATGCCTCCATCCCATTAGCATAGGCATATTTGCCTCAGCGTAGACACACAGTAATGTTCATTGATTAAATGTAGGAGTGAAGGAACAACTATCTACAGATTTAGAGCATTATAATTGGAGACGTTAGGGTTGGTGCATGGGATAGGAGAGGATTGTGTTGTTTGGAATTTTGTGAAAATAGCTTCTACTCGGACTTTGTGGGAGAATTGAAAGGAGATTTCCTTGCCTTTGGACAAAAAGGGTTTGAGAAATCTCTCATAATGGTGGGGTATTTCACTTGAGAAATAAGAGCAGACTTTTAAGTTATTTAGTTCGTGTGATATATGGAAGGGAAAGAAAGCTCACATACTGAGCACTTTTATGGTGTCAGACTTTACTCCATGCTTCTCATATCACCGTGCTTCTCATCATGCCATGTTTGAAGTAATCCTCAAGACATCCTGGCAGGAAGGTGTTCTGTCAGTTAGGAGTGCTGCTGGGAGTAGTAATACCAGACTCAGAAGGACTTCAATCAGCTGGGTTTATTTTTCTCATAGTAAGGTGTCTGGAGGGGGGCCATGGCCAGTGTTGGTTCAGTGGCTCAGTGGTGGCAGAGCTCTGCTGTCTTCTGGGGCATCCTTCACAGTTGCAGGATGATGCAGCCCCTCTAAATGTCGTGTGCTTGCACACCTGTGTCCCCACACGCAGGACTCAGAGGGCATGTTGGGTAGAGCATCTCTAGCACCTCACCCAAGCTCCCCTTCCATTCCTTCAACAGGGCCACATCATGTACCTACCCCAAGGATTTGTTTTCCATCATTGCCATGACAAAGTTCCACAAACCTCATGGCTTAAAACAACACACATTTATCATCTCACAGCTCTGGAGGCCAGAAGTCCTACTTGGGTCTCATCAGCTAAATCATGGTGTCAGCAGGACTACGTTCCTTTCAGGAGGCTGTGGAGAAAATTGGTTTTCTTGCTTGTTCAGGTTGTTGGCAGGGTTCAGTTCCTTGTGACTATAGGACAGAGGTCTTTGTTTCCCTACTGGCTGTCAGCTCAGGGCTCTTCCCAGCTCCTAGAGGCCACGTGCATTCCTTGACTCGTGGATCCCTTCCTCCATCTTCATAGCCAGCAACGCCAGTCGAGTCCTTATCATGCTTTGAATATGTCTCTTCTTCCGTTGCATCTCTGACCTCTCTTGGTAAAAGTTCTCTGCTTTTAAGGGCTCCTGTGATTAGATTGGGTCCACCCAAATAATCAAGGATGATCTCCCCACCTCAAATTCTACAACCTTGATAACATCTGTAAGTCCTTTATGCCATGTAGGATAACATTTAATTTCTGGGGATTAGGAAGTGGACATCTTTGAGAGGGGAGTGGTGGCTCAGTCCACCTTCCCTGAGATCAGGAGTTCTCTGCCCAAAAACTGATGGAATCATGGTTCTCTTAGCAAGAAGGGAAGATTGGCTGCCCTCGGTATTGTTATAAAACAACAAAGACAAAGACTCTGAAGTTCAGAGAGTTTAAACTGGCAGAGCTGCTTTTTTTTCTTACACTGTTATGGGTATATTAAACTCCAGTGTAAAAGGAAGACTAAGCCCAAAAGACCAACATTTGCCTTTGAGTTTGTTGTCAGGTGCAGAGAAGGTGGTGAGAATATCAGAGCTATCTTGCTGTTACCAATCTCAGCAATAAAGTGGGGCCTGAGGAAAAGCAATTATTTCCCCTTCTGGATACCAGATTTTATACCTTAACTTTATTTTTGCATTTGAAACGTCTGGTTTTTACATTTTGAGGTTACTAAGCCAAAGAGTATAGCATTTAAAGTGATTTTCCACGTGGAAAGAGAGTGGGGGAAAATGGAGAACTTCTTTTAAGAATGCATTGCAGAATCCCTGTGTTTGTGGTGTGTGTTTGTGTATCTGCCCCCATGTTTGTGGGGTGTGTGTATGTGTGTGTGTGTGTTAGAGAGAGAGAGAGAGAGAGGATATATAGGCTATTTCCTTTTGTTTGTTAGGTTGATGTAGACGGTAGGTACTGAGCTTCAGTAGGAAGTGGACATTGCTTAGGAGGGTATCTGGTGTCAGTTGTCACGAATTCTCTGAGGGTCATGATTGTCTTAAAAATGTCATATCAAAAGAGCATAGATGAGGAGTTCCGATGTTTCTGAATGTTGGCAAAGTACATTTACCTGAGGGCTGCGTCAGCCATAGTGTGTGATCCACAGTATCTTTGCCAAAGTCGGGCATTTTGTTTGTAAATATTAAATTGAAAAATAGCATCTTGCTGTTAAAAATTTTTTGATTACTAGTGAGGTCTTATATATCTTTATTATGATCATTGTTGTACTTCCTAATATTGATCCTTTATTTTTAAAAGGGAGACTCTACTGTGGTTGGAACAAGTAGGCTCCGTGACTTATATGACAAATTCGAGGAAGAGCTGGGGAGCAGGCAAGAGAAGGCCAAAGCCGCCAGGCCTCCGTGGGAACCACCGAAGACGAAGCTCGATGAAGATTTAGGTGTGTTACAGAGCCACTAGACCAAGACCCCGTGCTCTTTTATTGTGGCTTAATCATGGACTTTTGGGAAGTATCCTTGAGAGTCCCATATTGAGACTTCTTTTTCATTTTATTTTCCTTAATTACAGTCAGCAAAATACATAGCAGTGGAACCTCCTTCTTTTTCATCTTATTTTTTCTTAGTTGCATTCAGCAGAATACATCAGAGATCTCATTTGTAAGCCATGCGAACAAGTGTGTCCCTTGTAGAGTTGTCCTCAGCGTTCCTCTGAAAGCAGGAGCGTGTGTCCCACACCTAGATGATGGGCAGGTGGCCCTCCTTGGCCTTCTCCGTTGCCAGGTGCACCTGGTTTGATGAGGAAACAGCAATGATAGCCCAACTGTTTGAAGGTTTCTTTCTACTCACATACACAGTTTCTATAACTTTTCATATGGTGATCTATTTTTTTCATGTGTATGTTCTGAGGTTCCAAATAGATGGTGAGATCTTTGAGGATAGAAACTACTTTTTACCACTGTGTCCTTAGGCCCTGACAGAATGCCATGCACAGACGAGACATTCAATGTGCATTTACAAATGTGTTCTCTTTTGTTCTCATCTGCCCACCTTCCTTATGTCTTACATGCTAAGAGGCAGTATCCATAATGGGTAAAAGCACTGACTTGGTAGCCCGATGGTCTGGGTTTGAATCCCTGCTCCACCACTTACTTGATGTGTGACTTTGGGCAAGCCATTTAATCTCTCTGTGCCTCAGTTTTCCCATCTGTAAAATAGGGATGACAGTAACATCTATTTCATACAACACACATAAATATAACTCTGTAAGAGTTAGAATTTATTATGCTACTACTACATTAATCTCTTACGGGGTTAATCTAACTTCTAGGTCTTTCTTTAAAAAATTATAAAATAGATATAACATAAAGTTTGCCATCTTTACCATTTTTAAGTATACAGTTTAGTAGTGTTAATAAGTACATTCATGTTGTTTGCAACCAATCTCCAGAACTTTTCATCTTGCTACACTGAAACTGTACCCATTAAGCCATTAAGCAATAACTCCCATGGCTCCCCTTCCCCCAGCCCTCACCTGGCCACCACCCCACCATTCTACTTTCTGTCTCTGTGAATTTGACCACTCCAGGTATCTCATATATGTAGAATCTCCATTCAATATTTGTCTATGTGACTGGCTTATTTTAGTTAGTGTAATTCTACATCTGTTTTGTTTTTTTTTTGAGACAGGATCTTGCCCTATTGCCCAAGTTAGAGTGCAGTGGCGTCATCATAGCTCACAGCAACCTCAAACTCCCGGACTCAAGCGATCCTCCTGCCTCAGCCTCCCGAGTAGCTGGGACTACAGGCATGCGCCACCATGCCCCGCTAATTTTTTCTATATATTTTTAGTTGTCCAATTAATTTCTTTCTAATTTTAGTAGAGAGGGGGTCTTGCTCTTGCTCAGGCTGGTTTCGAACTCCTAAGCTCAAACAATCCGCCCGCCTCAGCCTCCCAGAGAGCTAGGATTACAGGCATGAGCCACCGCACCTGGCCATTTGTTTTTTTTTTGAGACAGGATCTTGCCCTATTGCCCAAGTTAGAGTGCAGTGGCGTCATCATAGCTCGCTGCAACGTCAAACTTCTGGACTCAAGTGATCCTCTTGCCTCAGCCTCCCGAGTAGCTGGGACTACAGGCGCGTGCCACCATGCCTGGCTAATTTTTCTATTTTTTGTATAGATAGGGTCTCGCTCTTGCGCAGGCTGGTCTTGAACTCCTGGCCTCAAGCGATCCGCCCACCTTGGCCTCCCAAATTGCTAGGATTACAGTTGTGAGCCACCCTCCCCAGGCTTAACATCTGTTTTTATTCAGTCACTTTCAAGGACTAAAGTCTTCTCTTGCTACTATTGAGAGAAAAAAATTAAAATCTTCAATCCTGTGTTTTTAAAATCTTCAATCCAATGCATTTAGTCTGGCATTCACAACACTCCCAGCCCCTCACCTCCCAAGTCCGTCACCTCCCAATATTTCTCTGTGGGGTCTGTGCTCTAGCCAGAGTCCACCCATGTTCTTAACTCTGTGCTTTTGCCTACAGCGCTCCTTCTCTGTTCCTTTCCTCTTCCCTCCTCATCAGCCTACTCCCATCCCTCGCCAGTGCATGGGTCACATGTGCCTCTTCCATGAAGTTGTCACTGACCTGCCCTTTTGTGAATTGCTATAGCTTTTTAAGTGTGAAACCACATACTACTATTGTGTTTTTATTTTATCTGGCATTATTCATTGAGTCTTATTTTCTCTGTAAAAATGTTTGTTTTCTTTGCTTCCCCAACTAGATTATGACTTTGTATTATGGACTGTCTTATTTTTCATGGTATTGCTTAGCAGAGTGTTTGGTGCAGAGTAGGCCCTCAAGTACTTGCTGGAAGAATAAAGAACCGTCCTTACATTTAGAAGTTTAGGTCATTTGGAAGTCTCCACAAAAACCATTTTGTTAATTTTTTCAACATCTATTTGTGTTTTTCCCTCAACCTCTGTTAGAGAGTTCCAGTGAATCTGAGTGTGAGTCTGATGAGGACAGCACCTGTTCAAGCAGCTCGGACTCTGAAGTTTTTGACGTCATTGCAGAAATCAAACGCAAAAAGGCCCACCCTGACCGACTTCATGATGAACTTTGGTACAATGACCCAGGCCAGGTGGGTGTGTTTTTATGCTCTTCCTGTGAAAGTTGAAAACCCACACATCACATTTATGGCTCTGGGCTCAGAAGATCCATGTTTGCTGGTATCGAAACTGAATTTTACTCTAAGGGTTGGGTCATTCTTCAGAGGTATTTCTTTTCAGCTTCAGAGTTCAGTTCCAAAGCATAAGCACCAGAGCAGCTGTTCTTTGAATCATATTTGACGATGTTTGTAAATTCTGTGTTAGGGAGCAAGGTAATGGTGCTATCTCATTAAACTTGCTGTAGGCGAATGGAGACAAATGGTAGCAAGAGGGAGAAAGAACTCATAGATCTTTTTAAAAGCAGTTCACCTGGAATGTATCTTCCTGCAATATAGTAAACAAGTCCTATAAAACTTTTTTATTTGGTAACAGTCAGAAGTCCTTATAAGTTCTCTTCCTTATTAAGTATATTTGAGCTAATGACGTAATAGCTGGACATAATCATTTGTATTTTGAATTACTGTTTTATT
>NW_012139858.1:3265173-3280613 GCF_000956105.1 Propithecus coquereli
CAGTTAAAGAGAATTATTAACAGGGTTTTAAATAGGTCTAACAGCAGTCTTTTCACATTAAAACTGTGAATAAATTATACCATTGTATATTAATTAGAATGCTCTTCTTTTGGTTCCTGTTAGATGACGGCTATCTACATTTTCTTTCTTGATAGAATTAATATAGTTAAAATACCTGACAAAAATGTATTTTATGATACCTTTGCTGTCTTGGAATTGAGCAGAAATGTTTGCAAAATTGCCAGTGCATTTTGAAACTTATCTTTACACGCCGATCATGCGCAGGGTTTCCTTTTTAGCAGCTTTATTGAGTTATAATTCACATATGGTACAATGTACACACTTAAAATTTATAATTCAGTGTGTTTTAGTATATTTACAGGGCTACAAAACTATCACCACAATTGAATTTTAGAACATTTTTGTTCCCTTATAAAAGAAACTTTTTCCCCTGTGTATGGCCTTTTTAATTAACTGTTGTTCTCCTGTCTAGCAAGAAGCCTTTATTGTGGTTTCTTTGGATTCCTATTCCTATCAGAGATTTGCCAGCACCTTCTATATAGTCTCACTGTTCTGTTTCCTGTATTTGGTTTTGTGTTCTTTGTACAATTGAGCCTCGTGAAGGGCTGATTGTGTAGGAGCCCAGACCCTGGTAAAAGGCAAGCATGTAGATGTCTGTGTGCTTCCCTGGAAATAGTGAGCACTAAGTGATTTTTCCACATTCTTCATCACAGCAAGTTACAACCAGCATTAGGAGTATGTTGTGACTTTTGATGGAATCCTGTTACATGTCTCATTTGCCAGCTGTTACTTTAGATAGTATCTTAACATAATATTTCTTTTAGATAGTAATGTTATTCCTCTGCTGTACCACCTGGAGCTTTAGAGTTCCCAAAAGGCTAAAAAAGTTACAGCTTCTCATGTCAATACTTCTTTTCAATGTCCTATTATCTTCTTTTTTTTTCTTTTAGAAATGAGGTCTTGCTCTGCGGCCCAGGCTGGAGTGCAGTGGTGCGATCCTAGCTCACTGTTGCCTCCAATTCCTGGGCTCAAGTGATGCTCCCACCTCAGTCTCCTGAGTAGCTGGGACTGCAGGCGTGTGCTAGCATGCCTACCTAATTAAAATAGAATTTATTTTTTTTTAGACACAGGGTCTTGCTATGTTTCCTAGGCTGGTATTACACACATGAGCCGCCATGTCCTGCTTGAGATATTTTATTTTATATTTTAATTGGGCCTAATGAGTTTATACATCCTAAGAAACTTTAAAGAAATATGTGTAGATATATATTTTTAATTAATCCAAAGAAAGAGAAATGGAACTCCACTTTCCCATTTTCCCCATCTAAGCTCTAGTCTCCTTTTTGATTCAATATTACCGTTTATACTAGATAAACTTATGAAACTGGATTTTAAGGCCCTTCAGATTTTGATCTCAGTTGTGCTTCTTTTGGCTTCTTGCTCACATAAATAATCCATTTTATGTAGATGGATCTCACGGGCCCAGAGCATTACGTGGGCTTTCTGCCTTCTGTTTTTTCCTCATGTGTGCTAATGCTTCATGTGGAATAGCCATCTTCTTTTCCTGTCCAGCTCTTCACTTTTCAAGTCTTTGAGGCCCAAGCATTACCTCCATTTAGAGTGATTTTTTTTCCTTTGAAATTACTAAGCATATCCTAGGTATGTTGTTCTCCTATCTAGAGTACATATTCCTCGAGTACACAGCCCCCCATGCTTAGCACTCATCTTTCTGTCCAAGAGGTAGTCAGTAATTGTTTTCTTACTGAGTCATGTGAGTGGAGTTCGTGGCACTAAAATGAATTCAGGTGAAAAAAGATAGCCTAACCTAACCAGTGTTGTAAGTTTTTCTGGTTCTTGTAGGTGTTTTCTTCTCTCTGCTTCAGAGAAACCTTTTAGTTTGTCTTTTCAAAACATTTAATCATTTAATCTGTCACCTTCAAAACATTGTATATGTTCCTCCGGGATATAAAATATGCTTTTTTTGGTAAAAGAGTCATTTTTCCTGAAATGAAAAATAGGAAAAAAATGTACTAAGAAGTGGTAGGGGAAGATGGGGACAAACAGTGTGCTGACATTGGTATTTTCTGTGCGGCTGCACAAATAACTCGGGGATGCAGCATCGTCATGCCATTTCCCTTTATCAGACAATATAGACAGTTTGCAGCTTTATTGGTTTTGGAACATCCGTTTAATCTTCTAACCGTGACAGCCTCTTCAGAGCTTCAGTGCTCATGACATTAAAACCCACACAGTTTCCGAGGCATCATCGTACATGGTGTGGATTTTTTCCTCCAATAAAAAACGAATTACATTGTGTTTCTGACAGATGAATGATGGACCACTCTGCAAATGCAGCGCAAAAGCGAGACGCACAGGAATTAGGCACAGCATTTACCCTGGAGAAGAGGTAACTGGTTTGGGTTATTATGTTTGTAAATGCTGAGAAGCCAGAAGTAGACAGATGTTGTTGCTATTCTTTTCCCCATAAATGAAATAATACCATTGAAATGCTCTTTTCATATTCCCTGATAGTCTCTGTTACTGACAATTGCAGAGGAAAAGTACTTGGGTTTTGGGGGTGGAGTGGGGCGTGTTACCAAGGAAACTCTGAAAAGTTTTGGAAGGTTCATTATTTAAAATAGGCAAGGTGTATTTGATATTTTTTTTGTTATTTAGAGTATTCTAAAACTGCACATATTATAATATTTTTTCATTATAAATGGTTATGAATTGCCTGGAGAAACGCTCTTCCTAAAGTGCCGTGAGGCCACGTCCTCTTTCCCGGGGGTGGGTAAGGCCGCCATGCGCCACCTGCTGGTGCTCCCGTTCACCGCAGCGCTTGGCAGACACTTTGTCTTCCACACCAAACTGAGTTGCGTACCACTGTCTGAACTTTGTGTCCCTAGCCCCTGGCTTGTCCGGGACACTCTAAATAGTTTGACTGAATGGGTAGAACACTTTTACATTGCACAGTCTTATATAACTACTCTTTTGCAATTATTTTCCTTCATTTTTTTCCAACTGTTATCTTTTATTTTTATAAGCTATTTTTATTAATCCCACGATTATCACTTTATGATTTGGTGCATTCTGTTTATACATAGTATATGTAAATCCTTAGTTTCTATTTAAAACTTGTTTGAGGCCATAACAATAATTGAAATAAAAATTATGAGACAGCGGCTGATAATTTCAAATGCTTGCTTAGTTCTCCCTCATTTGTCTTTGAAAGTTGGCTAATGTAGTGAGGAGTTGTGGGTCAGGGTGGCGTGTTGTGAGCGTCTGTGCATGTGTCTCAGGCTGGGAGCACTGGGTGTTGATTAGGGATCAACACCTGTGACGAGAGTGGAGGTGGGCTGGAGTAGATGGAGGGGTCCACCTGTGATATGGGCCTGGTCAAGCCTGGCTTGTCGGAATTTTCTTTTGTTGGGCTGGAATGGCTTTTATACTCCCATCTCCCTTGGTCCTCAGAGCAGAGCGTCTTAGCAAGGGCACAACTTTGGGAGAAGGGACTCTACAGCTGAGGCTGACCCTGAAGGAGCTGGCAGCTGCAGGCTGTGTGCTGACTACATTCCCCACACCTGGGCAGCAGGCCCTTCCTTGAAGGCAGACTGGGTGGGTGGTGTTGCTAGGGACCTGCAGGCAGGAAAGGCAAACCCATACTCAGATTGCATGTTTATTCCTATGAGAACAAACTTCTGGCCCTTTCAAGATGGAAGGGGCCTATGTAATCAACTTGCTACCCAGTAGCAGGTTGGTTTTCACAAGGAAAGGTGTCATTTTGGGCTCTCGGCATGGCTCATTATAGCTGGTCGGCTGGATGTTTGGCAATAGTGGAAATTAGCTTAATTAGCTTTAGCCTTGGTAAGTGGGGTCCATGCTGTTGGGCTCATGTGAAGCCTCTATCTCTGCTACTGTGTCTACTTCATTCATGTGCCCCTCCTGTCACTCTGGGGTGGCTGAGGACAGAGACTGGCTGACACCAACTGCCCCAGCCATTTTGTTTACTTGGTGCGTTAATACCTCTTCCGTGGTGGCTGCTCTCTGATGGAATCTGTGTGTGATACGGAGCTCCTCGTGCTCCCTTCCATTTGTCTACCGACAAGTGTCCACCCTAAGACCTTCTCGTCCCTGATTTTCCAATCTTTTTTCTTCTAGGCCTCTGACCATCTGCCATGGCCACTTGCTTCTGCCCATGAGTCCATCTATTTTCTAACTTCAGGCCACTTCTCTTTCCACACAAAGTGGATGACCAGGTACACTGCCTGAAACACTGCCCATTGGGGAGATTTCCCTTATCGCTGTCTTCCAGAGCCATCGCTGAGTGAGGCTGTGGTGCAGTCCATTGTCAGCTTGCATCCACTTGCCAGCTGACCCATTTGCAAACCAAGCTTGGGCTTTTTTGTCTGCTTTCATCCTTATATCTTTAGTCATCAGCTGAAGGAGGGGTGTTGGTGCCACAATGGTGGAGGTGTGGGGATCTGGATCACCTGCCCAGGCAGCTTGTTTGTGCCTTTGCTCCTCTGTATGCTTGACTGTGGATGTACCACCTCTGTCTTAATGATGGATTGTTGCTGATGCTTTGTTACCTGGTGGGACTGACAGAATTTAGTTTGTGATGGGGGTTCTGGCCACTTGTGTATCTGATACACCTTAATCAGGCCTTCCACATCTACCAGGACCCAGGAGCACATCAGGAGTATTTTCTTTTTCTTCCTTTTTTTTTTTTTTTTTTTGAAGGGGGGGTTTTGTGAGGAGGGGTGCTCAGTTTCCTTGTTTTTTGTTGTTGTTGTTGTTGAGACAGAGTCTCACTCTGTCGCCCTGAGCATAGTGGCATCATTGTAGCTCACTGAAACCTCCAACTCCTAGGCTCTAAGTGATCATTCTGCCTCAGCCTCCCAGGTAGCTGGGACTGCAGGTGCATGCCACAATGCCCTGCTGGTGTTTTTTTTTTTTTTCTAGTAGAAACGGGGTCTCACTCTTGCTCAGGCTAGTCTCGAACTCGTGAGCTCAAGCAATCCTCCTGCCTCAGCCTCCCAGAGTGCTAGGATTACAGGTGTGAGCCACCGTGCCTGGCCAGGAGTATTTTTTCAAAGGCACATAATTCTTCACTATAGTTGGTCTGGCCTTGCTCTGGAACCTCAGGGACCAGCATTGTGATTCTCCCACTGTGGCATGCAACAGACTCCTCTTGGCATCTTTTCCCACCAGTGCAGTAGGATCTGCTGAATTGTATGGCCCCAGCGGCAGGGATGCTTGTATTCCGGCCTGGAAACCTCAAACAGATAAGGTCTTTCTCACTTGGACTACACTCAGTGCTGGTGGCCTTTTGTGCCATTCCGCAAAGGGGCTGAGCAATGTTTCTATAATAGGAGGGGATTGTGCTGCCTCTTGAACTTGAAAAGGCCCACTGGGTGTTATACTCCCTTCTTTATTGTAGGAGGTGGAAGATAAAATAATTGTCATTTACTTTGGAGGGGATGTCTTGGCACTCCGCAGACCACTGGGTTCCTAAAAATTGTGTGGCCACAGTAGGCTCCTGACTCGCAGAGTTTTCCTCTCATCTGTGCAGTGCATGTGCTTCCCCAAGGTCTCCAGCCTGATTAACATAATGGCAAAGGTGTGAAGGAGCGGTGCGATGTTCAGCAATATGTCCAGACAGGAGCTCTTCGGATATGATAGAATTAACATAGCCCTGAGGCAAAACTGTACATGTCTGCGAACCATTCCGATTCTCATTTCTGGTTGGAATAGAAAGGAACACATTCTCCAAATCAGTTACCACATACTTTGTACCTCCTCTAACTAATCCACAACACCTGGCACAGCAGCTGCAATCAGAGCTGCTGCATGGCTTGTCTGCAGTCATCCTCTAGGATCCTTTGGGGGCCAGACAGGTAAATTATTATTATTTTTTTCTTTTTTTTATTCCTATTCACCTTTGTCTCAGAAACAGATAGGTAAATTAAACAGTTATGATAGGTACCATCACCCCTGAGTCCTTCACCATTCCCCAGTGCGATATTGTTTTTGATGCCTGGATTGGGGGTGGTGGAGGTAGTAATTTCAGTGGCTTCTACTTGGTCTTCCCATTATGACAGCTCTTACTCCACAGGTCAGGGGCCCAATGTGAAGTGGCGCATTGGGTCTGCCAAGAAGGTCAATTCCAAGGTCAAGGGAAAATGATCACTGGGTGGATCTGTGGATTTAATAGACCCACTGTAAACCAGACCTGGGCCTCATATTCTCCACTCTAACTGGGGTGTCAGGATGATGCATCCAGTCTGCAAGCATCAGTGATGATCTGGACACTGTGTTCATCACTCCTTGGACTGTCTGGGTATTCCTCTTTCCCCATTGTACAGTTACCCAGGTAAGTGGCCATTAGGCCTCTTTAGGGAAGGACAGAGTTGTCAAGATCATTTTGCATTTATAGTGTCACAGGCCCTTCCTCCTGGGATCTGGCTACCTCTCCAGTCAGTGGATTTCAGTCCAGAAAACTTGATCAGGACTGGAGCTGGGCAAGGGTTAATGTGACTTTATTAGAGTGACCTGCCTTCAGCCTTTACGTTATCCATTCGTGGTTTCTTATCTTAGTACAAACTGAGGGGTGCTCTTGTTGATTATCCGTTTATTTTGTACCCAAGGACACCATGTTCTTCTAACTATTTCTGTGACTATATGTAGGCCAGACCCCCTTAGCTGCCACTTGGACCCTGCTGGTCATAATGAGAATTATGCGACCTGGCTTCTAGCACTTTAGTCCCATCAGTTGGCCTGTCTTGTTTCAGGGTCTGTCATCCTTGTTGCTGTTGGCAAGCTTTGCTCTCTGACCACTTCTCCTGCATTGAACCTGGCCTACAGAGGAGGCCACCACTGATTTTCCTTGTGATGCTGGTGCTGCTCTCACCAGCACATTCCTTTTGGTGTGTCCTCTGGGTCCTCCCCTGGAACGTGATTATCTGGTGTATTTTCCAGCCATAGATACTATATCCATTCTCATGTGTCCACTTCTGTTAGTCATTGAATTCCTCCCTCCACTGTCTGCCATGGGCAATTGTGGTATTTCAGCCTCACTCAGTGTGGGCCATTGCTTTTTCATGCTTTCGGGAGCCATTCTAGTAGGGAGTCCCCAGCATATACTGTTGTCTTTGAATCCTGATTGTTCCCAAGTCAATAAACTCTCCCCTAACCTCTTTTATGTTCTAGCCTCGTTGATTGAGCACTCTCAACATCTGGTCTTCCGCAGACTCCTCTGGCTGCTGGCACAAGCTGGCTAGTTCTTGCAGTTCCTTTGGGATATAATCTTTTTTCTCTCAGCACCTCCTCAGCTGGGTTATGCTGTGAAATAACCCTAATTAAAGACGTATTGGCCAGGAGGGGAGACTAGTCGAGAGGTGGGTATGTGTGTTGGGGAGGGATCGGGGTGAAAAGGCTGGTGTGGGGAGAGAAGATTGTTGTTTTGCAGAGTCTTCTATTGTCTTCTGGCACAAGTTAGTGATCACGCCTAATAGAGAGGGATGCGCCATCTCTGTAGAATCAGAAGATTTAGAGGAATCTCGGAGTCAAAACCTAAATGTCCCTGTCCCAGGTTTCCAGGGCGCTGACCTTAGAATAACAGACCTACCTTGGTTGGCTCTTAATTGTCTTTGAGGTTCAGTCGCTCTCACAGATAAGCCCTGGGCTTGGTCCTGGCTGGTCCTGATCTCTCACTGCAGGGCATGAGAGTTTCTTTGTGGGCCTCTAAGAAGCCCTCTGGTTTTCACATCTGGCTTCCAATTGCCTTTCTTCCTCCCTGCTGTAGAGCAGTGGCTCTCCAAGAGAAGTCTTCCAACTCGTATCAGCTTCACCTGGGAACTTGTGAATTCACCAGGTAGTGCAGATTCTCAGCTCGCCAAAGATACTGCATCAGAAACTGGGGATGGCGAATAAGCATCTGAGATTTAGAAAGTCCTCCAGGTGATTTCTGGGCAGACCATGGTGGAGCATCAGTGGTGCTTAGCAATAGCCATCCCTACGGATGATAGACATTATCCTTTTAGCTACCATTTCCTCCTTAGTCACCTGCTTCCACTGATACAGCCTCCTAATTCACCATCTTTGGAAGTTTAATTTTCCTACCATCTGGTTCTAGGGGCTGTCTCTGCTCCACCTACCGTAGTGATGGGGTCCTCATTGCTAGTTGGGTGGTAAGTGATTTAGTTCCAGAATGCCATCTTATTTCCTGTTTTGTGGGATCACTCCTGGTACCAGTTGCTGCATGTTGGGTTCTCTAGAAGCAGATGCTAAGATGGAGTTTGGGGTATATGATGTTTATTAGGGATCAACACCTGTGAAAGGAAGAGGGTGTGAGAAGATTGGACAGAGGGATTTGTTGAACTATGAGTGAGACCTGACAAAGCCCCAGTCAATCTGGGGGTGATCTGTGGAATGAGTATTGCCTATTTGAGTTGGGCTGAAATAGCTGGGCCTTTATACCTCTGCCTCGCTCAGTACCTGATGTGAGCCATGCCTGAGGGGAGGGAGCTCTGCAGTAGAGAGCGATCCTGAAGGAGCTGACATCTGGAGGCTCTCTGCTGTTGGTGCCCTCCATGGCTGGGCAGCAAGTTCTTTCTTGAAAGGGGGTCTAAGTGGCACATCCCTATGTCTATCACAATGTACCCAGTGATGCCACTGATGCTTTTTTTTTTTGCTTGCTTTCTGTTTTCCTTTTCCCATTTTATACTCCATGCATATTCTGTTCTGCCACCTTTTCAGATCTAGGAAAACCCCTCAGTCACGTTGTCTGAACTCCCTCTATAATATACTTATAAGAGTCATATCGTGTCTATAAGATTAAGGACAGCCGTAGGCTCACTCACGTGCCTTGCAGGGCCAATGCTCCGTGTCAGCAGTGTGATACAACCTAGCCCAGGGATTTCCAGGAGACAAGGTCGCCTAAGCACAGAGGCAGCTTTCATAAACTTGAAACAAAGCTTACCCTTACAAGAGTAGCTTAAACTTCCTCTATGAAAGAAACACCTGGTAACTGACACAGACTGAATAGAGATCAAAGAAAGGTAGAAGGACCCCTCAAACTCTGAGAATGGTCTCTGAATAGAGACTCTCTTGTAGAGTTGGTCCTCTGACTGCCCGACTGTGTCTGGCTTGCTGCTGCTCTCCGCCTTGTAAGAGTGCTGCCAAAATGACTGCTTGAGCATCGGGTGGTGACTGAGAGTTATCTTTGACACACATCAGGGGACTGAAGGGGAGGAGTTGCCCCTGGGGAAGCTGGTTTACTAGGACCACCCAAAGCCCTCAAACACAGTTGGCAGTGAGGATGGGATTTGCGTGAGCATGTGAGTAGTGGCACCCTTGTCTATGGGAGACTCAGGAGAGAGTGACTGGGGACTAGCTCTGATCCAGCAATCAGGCAAAGCCCTGTGGAATGCTCCACAGTGGGTCTGGTGGTTTTTATTCTGCTTTCTGGCCAATTGCTGCCTTCTACATGCATTTTGTCTATGCCTCTATTGCGGAAATTGCCATGGGCAAAACCTGCCAAAATTATTCTTAAGACTGCTCTGGTCCCCCAATAAGGGGGACAGGATCCCAGTAGGAGGATGGTCCGGATGCTAGGGACGGATGCCCCTGGCTGGAAGAGCCAACCACCAGCTGGTATGTCTCTAGCCCCTGCTGTTAGAGAGAAGCACGTCACCCTGAAGGGTCCTGGCATTGTGACACCACAGACCAAGAAGGCTAAGGTAAAGCTTATCTACAGAAAGCTTCCCTGTTTTTGTGTCCCAAGGGGGAATTAGAAGAGTATCCCCCATTAGGCCTCTGGACTAACGGTGCCAGCAAGTCTGCACAGTCACCTAAGGGCGCATCGCTGCCGTTCCCTCCCTCCGTGCACTCCAGTGAGACAGCGCGACTCATCCACGGGTATGCCCCACCCTATGATGCCTACTGGGTGCTGCTGCCAGCAGCCCTCGAGCAGTACACTCCAGTCACACGGGCTCACCTCAGAGTTGTGTCACTCAGCCTGGCTGATCCAGAGTCTGACAAGCTGTGGAATGATGATCCCGAGCGCACTGGGTTACTGCTGGCCACACCACAGGCAGCACCAGTCACCACCCGGCACACAGTGAAGACAGAAGCTGCCACCTCCACAACTGGCTCAGATGAGGAAACACGCCCCAGACACCATGAAAGTCTGCAAAGAGGTTTATCTCTTGGTGCAGACGGGAATTCAAAGCCTACTCAAAGAACCGATGCAGGGACTCAGTGAGAAAGGTGCTGCTGACTGTACCATGTGCACATTACAGGAAGTGATCTGCACCTCACAGGCCAAGAAATAAAACAGCTGGCAGCTATCTCCAGACAGTAAGATTGTTTCATTACCTGAGACCCTGTCAGGCTTATCTGGGAAGCACAGCTCGATGGGCCCCTGGGCACAGAGCAGGTGGACATCAGCTGTCACTGTGCTGCAATGGCTATTCATGGCCTGGGGAACAGCACACCCCAGCATGAGCCTCCTTACATCAAGGGCTAAACACATACAATTCAGGACGGAAGAGAGCTACTGAGGCATTAAAGCATGCTCCAATGGATTTATACCTCCGCCACGGGACAGGAGCACCACTGGGAGAGCCCCCAACAGGCCACTTTGCACCCAGATGCTTTAGCGTCATTCCTAAGGGGAGCCCCACCACAGGCCAAACCAGCTCTCCTGGCCCTGATGGACACAGCCTCCAAAGTTAATCACATTCTGCAGGTCCTTACTGCCCGGGAAAGTGCTGAGGCACAACCACTCAACAAAGTGTTCTCAGCAGAAGCTCACACTTCTGCGCTGCCATCCCCACTTGCTGCCTTGTAGCCAGAGATCTAACACCTGACACCACTCTCCTGGGCCACCCCAGGCCTGTCACCCACTGGACAAGACCCGATCCAGCTATGTGCAACAAAGGAAGAGTGACCTCTACTGGCAGCTTACTCTACAAGGGGCTCCCAAATTGACTCCTCTCTGGCAAGCCTCCTGAGTTCTCCAGACCCTCCTTGGTGCCAATGTGGCCTGTTCCCCACTCACCTGCACGGAAGAGCACCAGATCTTCACCAATGGCAGGCCTCCCATGTATACTAGGGATCTAGAGATAGTCCCCCAGACGGCCCCATGGACGATAATCACCTGTTTACTGAGCTCATCACATTTTGGGGGGCCCAAAAACCCACAGACATTTATGGCCGTATAGGACATCCCCACTTCACCAACGCATGAGGAAACGGTTGAGAACTGGTGACCGGCCAGCCCTTTTTTATCCATCTAGTTAATGGTACAGTGAACACTGTTCTTTGCTGTACTCTGTGAAGGAGCACGTATAAAACCTCTTTTATCAGAAGTAAATCTAGAAAATACAGTCATTTTTAAACAAAAATATTTTGCTGCTTTACTTGTAAACTCATTTTCCTTTTTCCCCTCAGGCCATCAAGCCATGTCGTCCTATGACCAACAATGCTGGCAGACTCTTCCACTATCGGATTACAGTCTCCCCTCCTACAAACTTTTTAGTAAGTTACTAACAAAATCAAATGTCATATAATTTAAAATGTAAATACATTAAAATGTGAACAGACTAAGTTACTGATTCAGTTCTTTTTTTTCACATTGAGTGATTCAGTTCTTAAATGGTTTTTCTTTTAAAAATATTTTATTTTTATGTTGATTAAATTGGCCTCTATCATGATGGCATTTATTTCAGCCTCCTCTCACTATACTACTGTATATTTTTTTCATTTATATTGTTGGTACCACATAATAGTTAAATTCGTAACAGCCAGCGAATTATGGAACTATTCATTGGAGCTATGGAGTGAGAAGAATGCATAGAACACTTCCACATCCCTTAAAAATCAGCAGACAGCTTATTTATTATCTAGTGACCGAAATGAGAAAATCTGTTGTATGTTCATGACAGTAATAATGATACCTAATATTTGTTGAGCATGTACTATGTTCCAGGCACTATTTTAAGTGTTTGACATGTATTAATTTATTTAATTCTCACCACAAACCTATGAAGAGATTTTATCTCCACCATACAGATGGGGCAATAGTCCACATTTTACAGATGAGGTTAAGTAACTCAAGATTACTCAGCTAGTAAGTGGCAGGGTGGTTATTTGAACCCAGGGTGGTTATTTGAACCCAGGAGTCCACTCCTGTGCATATGCCTGTGTGTTATTCTGTTATACTATGTTGCCTTCCACAGTGTGAAATTTGTTAATTCTGGTTACTTCATTCAAGAGATTTCAAAGTTAATTATTTGTAAGTACATATTTTTACAACTTTATTGAGATACAATTCAGATAACATATAGTTCACCCATTTAAATTATATAATTCATGATTTTAGTCTATTTATAGAGTTGTGAAACCATAACCATCATCTAACTTTAGAACATTTGCTTCATCTCGAAAGAAATCCTGTACCCGTTAGTCAATTCTTTCCCACCCCCTAGCCTTAGACAATTACTAAGATACTTTCTGTCTCTATGGAGTTGCCTATTTTAGATATTTCATAGAACGGGATCATACACTATATTGTCTTTTGTGTCTGCCTTCTTTCACTGAGGATAATTCTTTTAGGATTCGTCCATGTTGTAGCATACATCAGTACTTCATTCCTTTTTATGGCCAAATAATATTCTGCTGTATGGATATACCATATTATATATATCCATTCATCAGTTGATAGACATTTGGATTATCTCCACTTTTTGGCTGTTATTAATAATGCTTCTGTGCACATTTGGGTGTAGTTGTTTGTGTGGATGTATGTTTTCATTTCTTAGGTGTATACCTAGGACTGTAACTGCTGGATTGTATGGTAACTCTAATATTTTGAGGAACTGCCAAACTGTTTTCCAAAGTGACTGTACGGTTATTACTCATTATTTCATCAGAAATTCTTTTCATTATGTTTAATTTAGACCAACTTTGCTGAGTTTCTCAAATAGAAAGTAACAGTAATATAGGAAAAGCAAATAATATGTGTTTAGATATTCTGTCATTTCCCCCTCTCCAAGTTGTTCTGTTCTTAAGAGGTGGGGTCTTATTGGAGTATAGTGTCACGATCATAGCTCACTGCAGCCTCAAACTCCTGGGCTCAAGTGATCTTCCTGCCTCAGCCTCCCAAGTAGCTTGGACTACAGATGTCCCTACCACGTCCAGCTAATTTTTAAAATGTTTAAAGAAATGGGGTCTTGCTATGTTGCCCAGGCTGGTCTTGAGCTACTGGCCTCAAGTGATCCTCCTGAATCACTGGGATTACAGGCATAAGCCACCATTTTCTTATATATATAATGTTTAAAAGAATGATATTCAATACCTATCTTAGAAATGTGTCTTTTAGGTTATCAATCTTGATAATTACCTCCGAATTTAATTTAAAATGAAAAATGGTGGGCTATAAGACTGATGTAAGGAAGAGACTCCCTCATGCTTAGATTGACATTTGTACTGTGTGATTACAGAGTCAATTATCAGGTAATTAAGATCTTAGACATCATGTGGGAGTTGGTTTGTTGCAGTGTTTGGTTGGTTGGCTTCTTGGGGAGGCTGGGAATGGAGCTCTGAGGGGCTGAGCAGAGCCTTCCAGGCTATTGCTGGTCTTGACCAGATTGATGCAGAGTCTTTTTTCACTCTGAGTTTGAGTCAACTGTGTTATTATCTTGTTCCTAGTAGGACTTCTGTTAGTTCAGAAATACAGTTCAGTAAGAACAGAACAGGTAGTGTTGTGGGATTAAATAAAACAAGTTCCTAGAAAAATGAAGCTATATATAGCTTTTTTTTCTTTGTTGTTCCCATAATAAACATCATTGATGGTCTCAGTACAAAAATATTATACGTAATATCTGAAGCTAGAGAATTCTACCCAGCAAGAGAATTCCATCTAAAATTACACTTTTGTATGAAGTCCTCCCAGGTGCCTGGGAAAATGTTAACAGAGTCCACAAAATCCCTATGTTTCTCCAATTGTTACTTTGTGTCCTGGTGTATTTCTGCACATGCAAATTGTGCCATTTCTTTAATTTGTGTTTTGTGTTTCTCTTTGCTTTTAGACTGACAGGCCAACTGTGATAGAATACGATGATCATGAGTATATCTTTGAAGGATTTTCTATGTTCGCACATGCTCCCCTGACCAATGTAAGTATGTGGCTGCCTTCCTTTTTCCTTATATCTCCTTCCTTCCCTGCCTTCCCTTCATCCTTTCTTTCTAAAAGTCAAAAATAGATTTTCCTTCATTTGACTCCTAAGTGACATTTAAGGGTCAGATGCGTCCCTCTGTTTGAACTGTGGGAAGTCTGTGGCAGTGTGTGTCAGGTGGCAATGTGACATCTGTGCTAATGAGTCACAGGTTCGGTCAACATTAAATGGTATAAGTAAACGTGTCAGAATAACATTTTGTGAGTGTGAAAGACTGAAAAAGGAGGATAAACTGTGGAGTAACGTGTTAAAGCTATTTTGGGTTGAGTGTCCTTCAAAGGAAAGTTGGAAAGTTTTAAGGAGAAGCTGTTATTTAGTCTCTGAGCAATAGAAAGAGAAATAGAGCTTGTTCAGGACATTTGGAACCTGAAGTATTTACATACAGTTTTCTGCTTTTGAATTTCAGGCGTATGTCTTCTTTAAGAGACTTTGACATGTGGATTCACAGTATTTTTATACAGGTATTAGGGCTACGTTGTTGCTAATCAGTTCAAATGGAAGTTCTGTATCTGTGAGTCAAACTTTTTCCATCTCCACGCTAGCAGTCCTGGCAGGATGTCCTACAACAGCCTCGGAACTGGGTCGAGCGTACTGCTACACATCCTTTCCTGCAGTGTTGCTGGGCAATTCACTCTGCGTTCAGCTGGACGTATACTTGACCCAGACACTGTTGTAGGACTTAATGAATTATAGCTATGATATATCCACATCAAAATAGAATGTTCTTTAATCTTTTCTTGTTTGGTTACATAAAATTACACTTGCAATTTGAAAAGTTATTTTAGTACTGTTGGCTTAACACTTGAAACTGTTCCGTTGGAGAGTAAAGTAAGACTCAAATCTTTGCCTTACCTTGGCCCTTTCTGTCATTCTTTTTGTCTTTATGAGTAGATGTGATTCCATAGTAGCGATGCTAATTTAAAACAAATTGTTTTCCTAATGAGATTTTCTTTATTCCATAGTATACTTTATCATAGAGAATTTGCTTTGAGAAGATGATTACATCGTAAATGTAAAAATAAAATCATTTGATGATGCATATTATATCTACCTCTGGAGTGGACCATCTGTTCACTAATACAGAAAAGGCAGTAATACTGGACCACTCTTAAATAATCTTTATGAAAAGGCAATAGGAGGTTTTTGAATTTTGATGGTTTCTTTGCTTTTTTTTTTTTT
>NW_012139858.1:3281653-3283804 GCF_000956105.1 Propithecus coquereli
GAAAGTTTTGCTGGCTAAGTATAGAGCATTCCAAGAACATTTTATACATTTACGTAGTGTATTTGTTACTATTTATAATACCTGATGTTACCAAGGGTCTGACAACTTAACTGAAGTTATAAAGATATAAGTATTAGTTGCACAATATCATATCCCATTGTTAAAAGCACGAGAAAAATGCTTGATCATTTCTCTCCCAACTTAGTTGGTTTTGCATTTCTAGTTGCTTTGTTGACTGACACCTGGATTTGGTCCAGTGCCTGAAAGTAGTGGAGTTAGAATGTAGAGGTTTAGGGAGGGTTTGGTTTTGTTTTTTGCTAGGATGAGATAGGAGTTTGTGTCAGTCAGCATGTGATACTCTTTACTTTTAAGTGTTCAAATGTATTTTAAGAAATAATAGTAGATGTTTATATTTTTTGATGGCATTAATTGGGAGCTGTTTTGGTGATCTTTGCAGTAACACAGTTTCTCAGTTGACTAGTGTGTAGTAAAATGACAAGTTCTCTTTGAGTCTCGGAGATCAGTTTAAATAGGTAAGGAAATCCTGCCTTTCCAAATTTACGTGTCTGAGAAGGGCTTTGGTGGTATGGATGGAAGCCCAAAAAGAAAATAAAGTATATGTAAAGCTATGAGGTCAAAGAAGGAATTCCAATAAGTGACTTTAGTTAGAATGAGATGAGGAATGGGCTGTACTTGGATAAATCATCTAGCAGAGTGCTTTTGCACACGATAGGACGGAGTAAAGTTTACACTTTTGCTTTTTCTTTCTGCCTACCTCTTGAATATTCCTAAGAGCTCTGGTCCTTTTCTCTCCTACATACTCTCTCCCTGAGTAATCCATTTCCTTCCATGGTTTTCTTCCCATGCATATTCTGATCCCTACAGCTTGATATTTATAGCTGTGACGTATAGCTCTGATGTATATTGCCTTTTGCGATGCCCTCCTTGATGTTCCCTCAGGTACCTTGCCCTCAACCTGTGTGAAACTAAACTCATCTTCCCCATATATTGAATTTGAGGTACTCAAGGGACATTGTCATGAATTTCTGCTTTTGTATTAATGCCATTGTTACCTACCTGGTTACTTAAGCCAGAAACCCAGAAATCATTGTTGATTCTTTCTTCTCTCTCACTCCCACATCAGAATGGTCACAGTGTATTTCAGTAACATCTAAACACGTTTAAAAATTTTCCCGTCCTTTCTAGTCTTTCCTTCATTTGGCACCTGGACTATTGCTTTAGACTCCAGTCTGGTCCTTCTGGTCTTCTTGCTCCTCTACTAGCCATTCCCACACTGTTCCCACAGTGACTTGTCTACAGTGTAAACAATGATAGTCTGTCTTACTTAAAATACTTGAATGACTTCTCTTTGCCATATAGCCATAAGCTCTGACATTAACATGGTTTATAAGGGCTATGTAATAGAGTTTGTACTTTCTAGAATCACCTGGCATTTCTCTCTCCATGTACTTCTCCCTCTGAACAGCTAAATGACTTCTTCTCCGAGCTGTCTATTCTCTGTCCTGTTAGAAGCTAAACACCTGTTCAGCTTCAACTTTATTTTTCCGAAACTCCCTCCCTGTCTTTGAAGACAACTCAAGTGTTACCTCTTCTTTGATTTTTTTGCATTTTATACTTTTTTTGGTTACTTGTTTGTTATTTAATTGCAGTTAGAAATTACATTGTGTTATATTTTGTTCGTAGTTGTTTACGTGCCTTTCTTCTTTTAGACCTTAACCTTTTAAGGTAGGGCATGTGGCTTATTTTAGAGTAACTATGAACCTAATAGTTGTTAGCAAAGAATAGGTATTTTAAAAATATATTGAATCATGCAGAAATTTGTAACTCTTAAATATTTTTAAGCGATTATAGGAATAAAGCAGAACTTAAAAATGGTAGTGGCCTTAGCATGTTGCTTTGAATGTTTAGAACTTATTACCATAAGAAGGTTGAAAATGGATCCCTTATTAAAGTTAATTATGAATTTCACTCAAATTAACCACTCTCTCCTTTTAAAAAAATGAAGAAGCACCTAAACTTAATTTCTGACAAAAAGATTTCCAGTAGATGGCATTATGAGACTATTTTTCTTACCATCCATTTTGCTGATTGAATTAAAATTTGTTTCTTTTTGGTTGCTATGGTTCGTAA
>NW_012139858.1:3284802-3290428 GCF_000956105.1 Propithecus coquereli
TGCAATATGAGCCTGCAGGGAGGTATTGGGAAACTGAACCCCGCTTCTTCTTATTGCAGATTCCACTGTGTAAAGTAATTAGATTCAACATAGACTACACGATCCATTTCATTGAAGAGATGATGCCTGAGGTAAGGGAAAAGATTGTTTAACAGCTTGTTGTGGTTTGCTCATTCGTTTATTCCACACTTACATTTTAAAGCATTGGACTTGGCTTTTGCCATAGGAATACCCCTAAGTATCATGTTCACTTTTGAAAGGGTCAGTGAAATGTAGTTCTAGTGTCAAAGTTAAAATTTGCATAATTTTTCAATTCATTGACCTATTTTTGAACCTTTTCTCCTTAGGTTACATCTGCTGATATTAACTTTACATCTGCTTCCAGTTTGTTTTACGCTGGGGACAGATTTTGGTTACTGGCCATTATCAGAGAGGAAATTGGAATAGTGAAACTGAATCTGATAGCTGTTGGAATAATCTTATTTATCTCCAATGACAAGATCAGTGCTTGCTTCATTTTTCTTCCCATATATTTACATATTTTTCCTAATTATTTTTCATCGCGGATGCTCAGCAGCAGATTTATCTAAATATAGGCAAGAGATTTAAAATTCCAAAGGAAGATTAATGTGAATCTCACAATGATTCATAGCTTGGTCTTGAATTTAGTGATGTTAACAAATCACAGTAAGAAATAACAACTAGACAGCAAACAAGCTTGTGCACTTAACATTGTTTTGGAGTCAGGGTTGATTTCTGGAGCTTTTGGCACTTCTTGCAAACCTTGTTTCATGGGACAGCTCTGTCATGGGCAGGGAAGCGTGGAGGGGAGTTGATGGGCATGACATGCATGTTTAGTTGGTACCTATTTCATTCTGAGCAAGTCTTGTTCATTTTACCTGCCTTTCAAAAAGAACTAAAGAAAAAGAACCGCCCCTTTATTCTCCCGCTTAGAAGGGTTTTTTTTGCTTCCTTTTGGATTTTAAGGTCATAAGCCTTCATTTGCTATTGTAAAAGTTTATGACTACTGGCGTGATATCATGCAGGGTGATATATGAACCCTGAGCAGAACAAGTAGGAGGAAGAATTATGAGACAGATTTCACTTGCAGATATATCATCTGTTTAGTTTGTTTATAGGAGAAATTTTGGTACAAAGTTTATAGTTCTTCTTAGCCCTTTATTTGCCTTCATCAAGAATTTGAACTTTTAGGGTACAAAAGACCCCTGTTTTTTGGTAACTCTGTAACAGTGACTCTGGATGTGTGGGATGGGGGTGGGGGAAAGCTTATTAAAGCCTATAGGTGTGTATATGTAACTCGAATTAACAAAAAGTCCCCAGGAGATTCTGATACATTTTATAATTGGGTTAGAAAAATATGACATAAGTGAGACCTTTTTAAATTTCATGTGATTTTATTTGTACACTGAGAAGGGCTAACTTGACATTTTTGTAGGAATCCTTATGGCATTTTTGTCTGCAATTTTGTCCTATAACAAAAGGATAGGATAGTTGCCAAACTTTTAAGGAAATTATATAGTTTTAGTACAGTTTCAACAAACACTTTTTAAGGTACTTGGACTCGAAAAAGTTGAACATTCAGTTCATACATATTTATAGATCTATAGTAATTTGATTTTGGTTTATTTTTCAGAATTTTTGTGTGAAAGGCCTTGAACTCTTTTCACTGTTCCTATTCAGAGATATTTTGGAATTATATGATTGGAATCTTAAAGGTAAATAATAGGTTTTAAAGAAAAGAGTAGTGCTTGTAGAAGAACTTTATGGTATATGTGAAAAGTGGTGGGAATGTAGTTGAAATTCCTCTTGTTTTTTGAATACCCAGGGAAAAGTGTTATAGGAATGCTTGCTATCATTTGACATGAATAAGTTCTTATGGATTTTACTTTTACAATTTGACAATGCCTATTAAGATAATACCAATTATTATGAGTGACTACCTTGATTTATGTGTGTTAGGGAAAATACCATTAGTTGATATTTTAAATCTAGTGAACTTTACCATAATACATTTTCTAAAATGACAGTTTGTTATAACAGAAAACTTCAGTTAGTCAGTAGTCAAAACACACACACTAATGCATGTGCACAGTGAGCTAGATAGATTCAAAGACTTGATGCCTGGTACTCAGATAATAGTGTACTCTTTTGGAATTGTCTGTATTTCAGGAAACATTTATTTTTAAAGCAGTGTGTCAATGAATGTCTTTTCAAACCAATAGTATTTCTCAAATTTTTTTTACTGTATTGATTAAAATGGGATGGAATTAACACACAGGCGCATTATATCATTTAATAGTTGAATTATAACAAAAAGCTTCATGTTTTTTAAAAATAATTTTACCATATATATTTGCTCCTTGGGGCTTTCATTCTCCACTTGACTTCCTGTAGTCTCATTGCAGTCTTAATTGGGTGCTTGTAGCAGTTGCCAATGATTGATTTAGCCACTGAGAAGAAGAGTGGGGGGAGATGGTGGTATTTTTTATGTCTCTACTTCTGGTGGTAGTTTTTGTGGTTATCATAAATCTTAGAAATTAAGTTGCAATGTTTGCTTTTAAGGCTGTTTGATTTCTTTTTTCTTTCCTTTTCACTTGTTTGCTTTAGGTCCTTTGTTTGAAGACAGTCCTCCCTGCTGCCCAAGATTTCATTTCATGCCACGTTTTGTAAGATTTCTTCCAGGTAAATCTTTTGGCTTGTCAGTGACCTGGTGAGATAATGTGTCTGAAAATAAGCCTGCCATTCTCCTTTCAATCTTTAGGGACAACTTTCCCACCTCAGTCACTGTTAATCCTCTACTTCTCAGGTTGGGCATGGAAATGTAAACTTATACATACTGATTTATGTCCCTGCCTGATTTATGGTAGCTCCAAATAGGATGAGCAATGGAAGAATTGTTATAAGTTTTGAAAATCTGTGTGATAAAATACCATGCAAGTGTTAAAATTAACATGGAATAATGCATGTGGCGTAAAAAATGCATATGGCTAATTGGAAAACAATTAGTGTAAAATTTTATATACAGTATGATTAGAACTATCCAAAAAAATTACTGTAATAATAGTTGTATTAAGGTAGTAGGATTATTGTGATTTTTTTCCTATTTTAATTCATTTTACAGTGAAAAAAATGTAATAGTTTATTCTCCCACAACATTAAAATATATAAGTATATGATTTAATTTTTTTTAAAGCAATCTCTTAACTATTTTCTAATTTTTTTCAAGAATCCAGCTGTAAGATACAGCATTATATTTAGTGTTTTTAAAAAATGGTTGGATTTTTAATGAAATCTTTTGGATGTGTTTTTGTTGGCAAAATCTCTTCCTTTGAGGCTTCTGCAACCCTAGTCCCATTCCTTTTTTCTTTATGATTTCCTAGTCAGTTATGTGCTTTATCAAGCACTGGGAAACCTGGCTTCCTTGCTCAGCAAAGTTCTGTTGCCAGTGTAGTCAACTTCACTCGCCATTCTCTCCTGAGCTGTACAATTTAATTTTTTCTACTGTAATGATTGTCACAACTTAGCCACCTAATCTCAAGGTAAAACCTTGGGCCGTGCAATCACCCTAAAGTGATTTTATCCCTAGAATCTAACTCCAGTATCTCACTTCCTGTTGCCATCCTTCCATCCTTTCAGCCTCTCATGACCTTATTGCCTTTGCTTCTACTTGAATCTTCCTTCTTCTACTTTGTACAGCCACTTTGCTTTTTTGCATTCTCCACTGAGTCCTGTGCTCTGACTTATCTATCAGCTCTAGCTGCCTCAGCCTCTTGTATGACCACCACCTTACATGTAAATATCATCAATCCAACCACGTGCCTTTTCTATTCTTATATGTAGGCCACTCAGCATTACTGGAGAAGAAAACATAGTTGCTGCTATGTATCTGTGGCCTACATTCTTGGCTGGGGAGTTTCTCTTCATGTAACCTTTCTACCCAATTCCGTGTATCAGCAGTTTCAGAAATTTAGACTTAGGTTCATGCTCGTCTTCTTGGACTTCCTGTTTTCCTAGGGCAGGAGACCTTGCCTCCCTCATGCCTGAGAACCCTCCTTTGAGCCTATCAGGCTCTGGCTTCCTCAAGTGCTCTTGGTCTATTCACAGCCAAGTTTTGCTTCAGTGGCAGACCCCTCTAGCCCTCTCCCCACCCCACAGCCGCTGCTAATTGCGAAGGCAGCCTCCTAAGGACCAAATCCAGAGGACACGCTTCAGTGTTAGTCTCTTCCCTAATGTGATGCCTGAGCTTCTTGACTTTGTCTTTCTTCCGGGCTCTCCTTACTTTCTATCTCTGCGATTCTTCCTTTGTGGCTTTTCTTTCTTGTCTGCTCAGTCTGGCTTAAGTTTTCCTCAAGATTTTTTCCTTTTTGTTCTTTCCTCAATCTAGACAATCACAATGGTTTATTTTTATTTTAGGTTAGCATTATTCATATTTTTAGTATTGTTAATGTTTATTGTGTTTAGAAATGCATTCAAAAGCTTTTCTCCTTTTCATGGCTGGTTTTATTTTATTGAGATGCCCTTTTTTCTTTTCAAGTGAATGCGTCTTTGATTTTATAATGGAGCTTAAGCAGTAAACTTATTAGAAACTGGTGTTAGAGTAAGTTCACCGAAAAGACTTTTCTTTCTGTATCTATCTGCCTCTGGCATTTTATGACCAAACAAATCTCTAAGACCAAGTGGGCAGTTTTAAAATCATCTTAAAGAAAAATCTTGTGTAGGCTATTTACTTTGTGTGATTTCAACTCTCACAAAATGTTTCTCATAACTGTGTAGCGATAACATTTAGGTTGTCAGAAAGAAAAAGGCCGATTGATTTATTTTTAAATAGGATTTACTTTTTCATTAGACTTCCCTTTGAAAACATACATATGAAGAAAACCCCGAAGGGTACAGAAAAATACCTAATGTATAAAATGCATTTTGGTATTGGGTAGCAAATTATGGTGGGTTTGTTTTTCACAATATGACTTCGTTAAAGATCTTTTAGAAAATGGTAAGTTTAAAAGTCACTTTGATATATATTTCCATTTTTTTCTGTGCATAAGGGTTTTATTACATAGTTGTCATCTATTAGTATATGCTTTGCATCCTATTTTTTAATAATTCACTGAGCAAATGGATATTTTTAAATCATGATATATAGTGCCAAATTTCTTGTCAAAAGTACAACACCAGTTTATACTGCCATGAAAAATGCATTATTACTCATTTTTAGCATTTTTGGCCTGCCCCCCTTTCTTCTCTCCTTTTCTTCTTCCTTTCTAAAATTTTCAACAGTGAGCTCTATGAGGCTGAAGAGTAAACATTGTCTGTCTTCTTGTATCCCCAGTGCTAACATACTTCATGGCACATAGCAGGGACTCAATACATACTTGTTTACTGATTTTTTTTTTTTCCTCATTAATCAAACAGACCTGACTTGTTTACTGATTTTAATTAATTGGTCATAAAAGTACCTTATTTAAATATTCATGTGATTTGGTTACTAATGAATGTGCTTTTCACACATTCTTTGAAATTGTCTCTCATTTTTTTAAAATAAATTTTTTTTTTTGAGACAGCATCTTGCTGTGTTGCCCAGGCTAAAGTGCAATGGCATCATTGT
>NW_012139858.1:3290478-3291756 GCF_000956105.1 Propithecus coquereli
TACAATTTGACAATGCCTATTAAGATAATACCAATTATTATGAGTGACTACCTTGATTTATGTGTGTTAGGGAAAATACCATTAGTTGATATTTTAAATCTAGTGAACTTTACCATAATACATTTTCTAAAATGACAGTTTGTTATAACAGAAAACTTCAGTTAGTCAGTAGTCAAAACACACACACTCATGCATGTGCACAGTGAGCTAGATAGATTCAAAGACTTGATGCCTGGTACTCAGATAATAGTGTACTCTTTTGGAATTGTCTGTATTTCAGGAAACATTTATTTTTAAAGCAGTGTGTCAATGAATGTCTTTTCAAACCAATAGTATTTCTCAAATTTTTTTTACTGTATTGATTAAAATGGGATGGAATTAACACACAGGCGCATTATATCATTTAATAGTTGAATTATAACAAAAAGCTTCATGTTTTTTAAAAATAATTTTACCATATATATTTGCTCTTTGAGGCTTTCATTCTCCACTTGACTTCCTGTAGTCTCATTGCAGTCTTAATTGGGTGCTTGTAGCAGTTGCCAATGATTGATTTAGCCACTGAGAAGAAGAGTGGGGGGAGATGGTGGTATTTTTTATGTCTCTACTTCTGGTGGTAGTTTTTGTGGTTATCATAAATCTTAGAAATTAAGTTGCAATGTTTGCTTTTAAGGCTGTTTGATTTCTTTTTTCTTTCCTTTTCACTTGTTTGCTTTAGGTCCTTTGTTTGAAGACAGTCCTCCCTGCTGCCCAAGATTTCATTTCATGCCACGTTTTGTAAGATTTCTTCCAGGTAAATCTTTTGGCTTGTCAGTGACCTGGTGAGATAATGTGTCTGAAAATAAGCCTGCCATTCTCCTTTCAATCTTTAGGGACAACTTTCCCACCTCAGTCACTGTTAATCCTCTACTTCTCAGGTTGGGCATGGAAATGTAAACTTATACATACTGATTTATGTCCCTGCCTGATTTATGGTAGCTCCAAATAGGATGAGCAATGGAAGAATTGTTATAAGTTTTGAAAATCTATGTGATAAAATACCATGCAAGTGTTAAAATTAACATGGAATAATGCATGTGGCGTAAAAAATGCATATGGCTAATTGGAAAACAATTAGTGTAAAATTTTATATACAGTATGATTAGAACTATCCAAAAAAATTACTGTAATAATAGTTGTATTAAGGTAGTAGGATTATTGTGATTTTTTTCCTATTTTATTTTAATTCATTTTACAGTGAAAAAAATGTAATAGTTTATTCTCCCACAACATTAAAAT